>NC_063264.1:19136239-19436239 GCF_019578655.1 Ricinus communis | reverse complement strand
TGGTCCAATGTTGCTCTCTGACGCTGGTTTTATTGGAAATTAAGGGACCATACTGGATTAAGGATCCTGGTTGAGCTTTGCTCTCTAGGTGCTAGTCTTATTAGAATAAGAGAGCCGAATGCCTTAGAGGATTGAAGTTTAGGATTCTGCTGAGGTACTCATTCCATAACTGTTTAAATTGTATTTTCTGAATCATGGCATGACGCGTGTTTTGATATGATATGATATTTTATTTCTAATTAAATAAATATTATATTGAGGTGACTGTATTTATTTTGGATTATATGATTTTAACTCACTCTCAAGGCTGATAGTCTCAATTTTAATTTTTTAGATGACAGCTAGATTCTCTGTCGTCTTTCTCTTGATAGCCCGACTTCCTTCTCCTTCTAGCCTATTGTAATTAATTTTTTACTTTTTGCATTTCTAGCTATTTAAAATTCTAGACTTTCTGCAGTAGTGTACATGGTATATTATGTTTGAATTTAGTCTGTAACAAGTTATGGGTGTTTGCTAGTAATCCAGTTGGAGGATTAATCTAATTATGTGTAGATTTGTAAATAAAATATTGGGTTATTTTAATATAATATATATGTATGTATATTTGAATTACCGATTAATTAGGCTTACTACGGGTTTTAGTGGCCTTAAGCCTATCCATTCCCTAGTGCCAGTCATGGGCCCACAGATTGGGTCATGACAAAGTTGGTATCAGAGTATAGGTTTAGATTTTATTCAACCTAGGTTGGCTTCCTTGGTACTGCAGGGTTAAGAATCACGTCTTTCTTTGCTTGTTCTCGTTGACTCTAGTCCCAGTATTTTTCATTATGGGGTTCGTCTTCTATTTTTCTTGATGACTTGTGTGTTTATATAGTTTTATATTAAGGACTATAGTAGTTATATCTGTAGCAAAAAATTTGTGATGAGTTCTCTACTGGTGCACTTTTTCTACAAGATTTTAGAAGGCAAGATAGACTCCTTGCTATTTATACAGGTGATTAGTGCATACCAACCTTAGATGCTTTGATTGTTGTTTTGGTGGTGCACAATATAGTTTAGGGTTGGTGGAGAGTACAGTTGCCATTATGCAATAATTTGTCTCGTTACTGCATCAGATACCGTCTTAATGAGTGAAGCAGAAATTAGTACTTAGAATGTTGGGCAGAGGTCAAAGCATATTAGGTTGAGTTTTGTGATTGTAAAACAATAAGAAAAGTGGTTGGTGTATATCTTTCGAGTGCTTGGAATCCAAAGAAGCTTAAGCGACAACTATTTACCTTTATAAATAAAATAGAAGTATTTCAAAATACAATATTGTACCCAATCCTGCAAAGAAACTCATTATGGTATTTCACTATTGGACATGCACATCAAATGCCGAGTCTAGCGTACTATAAGCACCATAATTTATTTTTAGGACATGCATCATATACCATGCATTTTATGTTAATACATATTGCATTAGAATCATGCATTGCAACCCTTTGGTGATGAAGGATATCATCACCCTTGTGCACAATGTTGTAGGATTTGATGGATAGAAAATGACTAAGGATTTTATGATTTTATAAGTTTTTCCTTAAATATATATATATATATATATATATATATATATATATTATTAATTTTAAATGAATAAATAAATAAATAATTCTTTTAAGTAAGTTGTGTTAGCTTGAGGCTCTCTGGATAACAAGCACAGTCGCTATGGGAATGGATTTAATGAGTAGGGTGTTTAAGCTGTTCCTAGACTGCTTTGTAATTGTATTTATTGATGTTATATTAATGCATGTTAGAAGTGAAGATAAGCATGCATGGGATTTGAGTTCAGTATCGGGAGTATGTGTTCCTGAAGGTGTCCCCTATGCATGGTGTGATGCGGTTTAACAAGAAATGCAAGTTGGCCCCTCATTATATGGGACCCTTTGAGATTATTGTCAGGATTTAAGAGGTAGCACACAACTTACCACCAAATTTCTCGCACGTGCATCCGGTATTTCATATATCCATGTTGAGGAAGTACATTTCGGATCCTTCAAGCATGTTGCAGTCTCAATATATGAAAGTAAGTGAAGACTTAATTTACGAGGAGCAGTCAGTTATGATCATGGATACTCAAGCTCGCTAACTGCATTCTAAGGTTATACTGATGGTTAAGGTGTTATGGTAGAACCATTCGTCAGAGGAGTGTACTTAGAAAACCAAACAGGAGATGAGGGACCTCTATCCTTATTTATTTCAATCCTGAGGTAAGCATTGCTTCCTTCAAAATTAGAAGACGAATTTTCTTAAGGGGGAAAAATGTAATACCTATAATTTTTTCTTAAAATTTAATTTCTTTATTCTGGGAGCAATTCGGGAATTAATATTTTACGTGAATAAATGGGTACCGTTTATTTTAATATTTCTAAATAATTATATTATATTAATTTGTGGATTTAAATATCAAGTTAACTTTTATTAAGTTGAGTTATTTTGACTAATAAGAGTATATATATATATATACCTCCTTCGTTTCGGGAAGGGAGGGTTAGACTGCATCAGGTTTCCTATAGGCAAGTTCTGCTCACTGGAATGATACCCCAAAGAATTACTTTACTATCAAAAAGGAAATCCTTTCGATAGTTCTCTGTATTTCTAAATTTCAAAGCGATCTTTTAAATCAAAAATTTCTTTTAAGGATTGATTGCAAATCTGCAAAAGAAGTTTTACAAAAAGATGTCTAAAATATAGCTTCAAAACAGATTTTCGCCCGTTGGCAAGCTATCTTATCTGTTTTTGATTTTGAAATTGAATTTATTCGAGGAGAATCAAATTCTATTCCTGACTTTCTAACCAGAGAGTTCTTACAAAAACAGGAGTGATACAAAATGCCAAGAAAATCGAAGTCCAAAGAAGAAAAGTCCACGGCTAGTTCCAAACCGGCCCAAATTCAAAGACCAGTGAAGGAAGTTCTCCCTTCAACTTCAAAACCCATCAGGACTTGGACTGAGATAATCCAAGAAGAAATGATTGTAGAAACAGATGCATCAGAGTTAGGATACGGTGGGATTCTAAAGCAAGTTCAAAATTCCAAAGAATGTATTGTCCAGTTTACTTCTGCTCACTGGAATGATACCCAATGCTTTGCTTAGTGGAGTAGAAATGATTCTACTTGTCTTTGGAGTCTTGTGGAGATGCTTCACATGCTTTTTTGGAAAAACCTATTTTTCAAAATGTTTTAACCATTGAGGAAGGATTCTGCACAGAAAGCCCCTCAAAATTGGTTTCAAAGATTTTCCCTCCAGGTTGGTTTTTTAAACCCTGGAATATTTCAAAGCCTCAGGCTTATTACCAGTCAATCCTTGAGGTTACTGGTTCAGCCAAATTCAAGCATTTCAAAAAAGACAAAGCCCATAAAGACCCTGCATATTCAACATGCACAATCCAAAGAATCCTTCACCCGTCTGATTGGGGTATGGATTTACACTCTCCTCGTTCCTTCCCTACCTCTCTAAAAAGAACCTACCCTTCAAATCTAAACACCTCTTTCTCCTATTGGGATTACCAGCAAGCCTGGTTCAATACCTTTCTTATCCAAAACGAAGGAAGAAGCCACTCCTGGCTATTCTACTTCGACACCAATATCCAAACCTCCAAAATCCCTTACTGGTTTAAACAGTGGTGGAATTACTACGGTAATGCCCCTGAGACTCTTATTCCCGATGTCTTACCCCTGTTCAACCTCTTCAAAGCAAATTACAAACCAAATTCCATGGAAAAGCGTTTTCCCCCGCTTCTCCTTTTCTGTTCAAATTTCTTTTTACCCTGGGTATGTGTATGGTACTTTCACTTCAATCTGCTTCCAGATGGTGAGATTACACTTATCCGTCGATTCAAAGTAAAATGGTGGGACAAATTCAACCACCAAGACAAACTGTCCCTAAAAGCCGTTCAAAACTTCTTGACCAAACATAGCTTCTTGCCTCCTCCTAAAGAACAAACAACGTTCTTGGCACAGAAGTCTTTTCTCCTTCCAAAGCTTGCTGCAGCCCAAACCGAAGAAGATTTCCTACAACTTATAAAGCGGTTATGCAGGGCGACTTCTTCTAAAGGCAAATCCAAAGCCTCTTCATCATCCTCTTCCAGTGCTAGTACTGCATTCGATTTGGATGATCCAGCGGGAGACGATTGTTATGGGATACTCAAAATCTCATAAATATTATCTCCTTCTTTAAAAGCCCATGGGTTAAAAACCAGAAATGGTAGCCCAAGGTTATTTGTGTTGGGCCAAAAAGCCCACACTAAGGCCTAGAAAAAGAAAAAGAAAAGAAAAAGAAAAAAGAAAAAGAAAAAGAAAAGAAAAGAAAAGAAAAGAAAAGAAAAAGACAAAAGACAAAAGAAAAAGAAAAGTAAAAAAAGTAAAAGATTCCTTCAAAGCATGGCCGACAACTTTCTCAAAAGGCGGTTGGCATTATCAAAAGACTCCAAAGCATGTGAAGCATCTCCACAAGACTCCAAAGACAAGTAGAATCATTTCTACTCCACTAAGCAAAGCATCCAAAGCCCGTGACAAGTATCCAAAGCTCCGAGACCTCTATATATAGAGGAGTCCTCCTTCTTCATCCCTCAGAACTTAGAAGAACTTAGAAGAGAGACTTCCAAAAGAAGCTCTTCTATTATCCAGTTCTCACAGAAGATATTAGAGTGAAAAGAGTGAGTAAGAGAGAGAGAATCTTGTAACTCCTCTAGTAAGTCTATATTTTCTTCTGTTTCAAAGTTTTACAAAGTTGTATGTTTGTTTAAAGCTTTCAAAGTTGTTTATATGTTTATGTTCAAAGCCTGTTATTATTAATAAAGCAATTCAAAGTTTATCTTCTTTATCTATCTTCTCCTTCTTTCCCCATCATCAAGCGTATGCTCTGTGCTTGCCTCGTAAGAGGATCCTGCACATCAGATACTTGCTGAGTGTTTCTGTTCAAATTTATTTTCAGATCTATAAGTTTATAGGCTGGAAAACAGATTCTGCAAGAGCATTTAAAGCTCCTATAGGCTGCTTAAAGTGTGAATCTGGTTACAACGCCACGAACTTAGATCTATATCTTCACTGCTTACTATTTCCTTCTATTTTCTAGATCTCGTTCTAATTTGGTTGTCAAACTTTGAAAAGATGAATGCAGAATGCAGTTTTTGTAAAAGATCTTTCTTATTTGGAATAGGATACCTAATCCACTTAAGAGCTTTGTTCAAGGGTTTGTAGTTGATCACTAGCCTAGGAGTTCCTCTTTCTATCTCGCTATTCTTATTGACATAGAAAGCTGCACAAGACCAAGGTGATCTAGACTTTGAAATTAAACCTTTAGACTCAAGATCTTTAATCTCTAATCTGCAATGGCTTTCTAAAGACTCATTCATCTGAATGGGTCTGGCTTTAGTAGGGATTTGCTTATCTGAAAATCATTTCATATGACAAATCTACCATATGTTGCTTTCGATTCCAAAAGCATTTGGAAGATCGGAGCGAGTTCATTCTCAATCTTCATTTGAAAATCGAAATTTTTCTTTGAATAAAATCATTTTGCGATTGATCTAGGATTCTCTTCAAACCCACATCTTGTTGAAGATGAGAAAGATGGGTTTGTTTACCTTTGATCAAAGCATTGATTTCAAAATTGTAAATGGAATGTGCTTTGATAAGATTCAAATTTCTCTTTTTTGGTTTTTCTATAAAAGGAAAAACAATCTTCGAATCTTTGGCTTTGAAAATGATACCAGCAGTTGTCACTTTAAAGGGAGTTATCAAATTGATAAACGGAGTCCCTAAGATAACAGTTTGCTGAAGATCCTTTGTAAGAATAAAAACATTCTTTAAAGCAATGTTATTATTAAGAATTGCGGCTTCAGTTTTACTAGCAATCTTAATCTTTGAAGAATTGGCTGAAGTCAGCCTTTCTTTGGTTTCTTGATGAAACTTTTTAGGAACCAGTTCGCAGTTGATACAATTGAGGTCTGCTCCCGTATCAAACAAGGCGATGGTTTCTATCCGAAATCACCAGGAAAACAAGCTTTATTTGAATCAAATATTTTCTTGAAGTAATTTCCTTTAAAACATTGATAAAGTTTTCGGGAACATTTCGGAAACTTCAAGGTTTTGAAAATCATTTTCCTCATCAGAATCAGAATCACTATTCTGTTTGAGGATCAGGCTTTGAAGCAAAACAGAATCATTTTGTTGTTTTTCTTTCAACTCTTTGAGTTCTGTTTTGATGGTTTTAATCTCCTTCTGGAGTTCACGAGCGATGGGAAGAGGGTTTTTCAACTTCTTCCCTTTGTTCAAAATCATAGTAAGATCATAAGTATTCTTACTAGAAGAAGGAACCAGAGATTCAGTTTTTAAAATCTCTTTTAAAACCTGCTTTTGAATAAGAGGATCACTAATATGCTTTACAGCCTCAAGGAGAGCTTCTTGTTGCCTGGTGAGCATATTAATGTTCTTTGAAGAGCTCTCTAAATCTGTCTCAGAACAATCAGTTGAGGTTTTGATTTCATCAATTTGAAATTCTTCCTCATTGTTTGAGAACTCTGATTCAGATGGATCAACTAGAAGAGCAGAAATCTTTTGCAAAACTTCTTCTTCTATTTGAAGCTCAAGAAGTCTTTTGGAAAACTTACAATACTTCGAAGTATGGCCTTTCTTACCACATTTAAAGCATGTAATTTTTGAAAAATCTTTTTTAGAATCTTTCTTTGGAAATTTAGAATTAAATTTGGAAGAAGATGGTTTTCTATAGAAATTCTCCTTGCTTTTAGAAGGCTTTCTATATTTGGAAAATCGCTTCTTTTTGAAAGATTTTGAATAAGAATCAACTTTGCATTTCCCTTTGCAACTAGACACGGGCTCTATTGGGTTATACTCAAGTTGTGAAACTACCTAGTTCCTGCCTAGTCTTTTCATCTCCCATTTGAGTACATCTTTGAAGCTTAAGGTCATGACAAATCTTTAAACCTTCTTTCTGGGTTAGACTAACTAACTCACTATAAGTGTAGAAATCATAAGGGATTTGACCGTTATGGGCTTCTCTTATGGTATTCCTAACTCTTTCACCTAAAATCTTAGGTAAACCGGCTAAGAACTTTTCTTTCCAGAAAGATTGGCTAGAATCTTCCCTAAGCATGACTCTGGTTAGGAAAGTGTCTTTGTAACTTTGGAAGTTGCTAAGCTTCTTACAGGTATGGTTGCTAAGGAGCTCGGCATTTTTGTCTTTGAGCAGAGAAGGGTCTCCTATGAAATGAAGAGAAATAGTGAGGATTAGAGTCGACACTGCATCCTCAATTGGATTTCCTATTTCATCTAGAATGGGAGTTCCTTCTACTGTGGTTTGGATAGCACCTAGGATTTGGAGTTGCTGTGCTTGAGTGAGATGATAATCCCACCATCCTTTAAGCTGGCCAGAAAATCCAGCTATCAGGAGCTCAGCAATGGCTCTATCGGAGGTACCACTCTGGGTTTTGTAGGCATTGGCTGCCATGGTCATCTGTTGCAAGAGACCAAGGATGTTGTACTCAGACATTCCATTTATATTCCATTCATAGACGGAGGAGGCATTGAATCTAGATTGGGTTAGGATGTTATTTCTATTTTCAATTCCTAGATCTGGAGCAGTACTCCTAGGAGTATTCCAGGTTAATCTAGGGGCTTGGATTCCCAATCTGTTGATGTTGAAGGGTTTTGGAATAGGGCTTTCAAGCTTTGAATCGTTAGACTCATCGCTTTGGGCTTGTCCTATAGCACTGATATTCCTACTGCTTTGAGGAGTATCTGGTACTAGGTTTTTGGATGACTCGGGAGGTTGCTAATCTACTTAGGCTTCTCATTGCTTTGGCAAACTCAGTTTGCTTTTGGAAATGGTCTTGGCTTGGCTTTGTAAGCTGATATGGCTTAAAAACTGGGTTTTTAAGCTTTTCTAACTGGTTCGACTCTTTTGGTTGACCGATCTTTGGGGATTGGAGATGTCACCACTACGAGGGCTTTTGAATCTGGTTTCTATTCGACCAGTTGCTTTCCTATAGTGTTTAGACAGGTGTTCGAATAATTGTTCTGCTGAACAATATTCTTGACATTCTTTTCAAGGTCTTCGCCTACCAATTTGTAAGGGGTAGCCTCTATCTCACTTTCTCCATAAGGAATGGTTAACTTCCTAAGGGGAGGATGTTCAGACTGGACAGTTAGGTTATCTCCTAGGATTTGGAGTTGCTGTGCTTGGGTGAGATGATAATCCCACCATCCTTTAAGCTGGCCAGAAAATCCAGCTATCAGGAGCTCAACAATGGCTCTATCGGAGGTACCACTCTTGGTTTTGTGGAAATCTCTCTTCTAAGTTCTTCTAAGTTCTGAGGGCTGAAGAAGGAGGACTCCTCTATATATAGAGGTCTTGGAGCTTTGGATACTTGTCACGGGCTTTGGATGCTTTGCTTAGTGGAATAGAAATGATTCTACTTGTCTTTGGAGTCTTGTGGAGATGCTTCACATGCTTTGGAGTCTTTTGATAATGCCAACCGCCTTTTGAGAAAGTTGTCGGCCATGCTTTGAAGGAATCTTTTGCTTTTTTTACTTTTCTTTTTCTTTTGTCTTTTGTCTTTTTCTTTTCTTTTCTTTTCTTTTCTTTTCTTTTTCTTTTTCTTTTTTCTTTTTCTTTTCTTTTTCTTTTTCTGGGCCTTAGTGTGGGCTTTTTGGCCCAACACAAATAACCTTGGGCTACCATTTCTGGTTTTTAACCCATGGGCTTTTAAAGAAGGAGATAATATTTATGAGATTTTGAGTATCCCATAACAATCGTCTCCATTTGGATCATCCAAATCGAATCTGCGATGCTAACCTTTGGAAGAGGATGATGAAGAGGCTTTGGATTTGCCTTTAGAAGAAGCTGTCTCAGACAACTGTTTTATAAGTTGTAGGAAATCTTCTTCGGTTTGGGCTGCAGCAAGCTTTGGAAGGAGAAAAGACTTCTGTGCCAAGAACGTTGTTTGTTCTTTAGGAGGAGGCAAGAAGCTATGTTTGGTCAAGAAGTTTTGAGCGGCTTTTAGGGACAGTTTATCTTGGTGGTTGAATTTGTCCCACCATTTTACTTTGAATCGACGGATAAGTGTAATCTCACCATCGGGCAGTTGAAGTGAAAGTACCATACACATACCCAGGGTAAAAAGAAATTTGAGCGGAAAAGGAGAAGCGGGGAAAGCAGCTTTTCCATGGAATTTGGTTTGTAATTTGCTTTGAAGAGGTTGAACAGGGGTAAGACATCGGAATAAGAGTCTCAGGGGCATTACCGTAGTAATTCCACCAGTTTAAACCGATAAAGGGATTTTGGAGGTTTGGATATTGGTGTCGAAGTAGAATAGCCGGAGTGGCTTCTTCCTTCGTTTTGGATAAGAAAGGTATTGAACCGGGCTTCGGTAATCCCAATAGGAGAAAGAGGTGTTTAGATTTGAAGGGTAGGTTCTTTTTAGAGAGGTAGGGAAGGAACGAGGAGAGTGTAAATCCATACCCCAATCGGACGGGTGAAGGATTCTTTGGATTGTGCATGTTGAATATGCGAGGGTCTTTATGGGCCTTGTCTTTTTGAAATGCTTGAATTTGGCTGAACCAGTAACCTCAAGGATTGACTAGTAATAAGCCCCGAGGCTTTGAAATATTCCAGGTTTAAAAACCAACTGGAGGGAAAATCTTTGAAACCAATTTTGAGGGGCTTTCATGCGAATCCTTCCTCAATGGTTAAAACATTTTGAAAAATAGGTTTTCCAAATACTCATTTGATTTAAAACGTTTTGATTGCGTCAAAACAATCTCCTGAGAGTTTGCCTTTGAAAAACTATTTGAGTTTTGAGATAGATTTGGAGGGAAAATCTCTATCTCGGTATTTTGAAAAGGGATAGATAGTATACCTTTACCCTTTGTAGAGGAAGAGGGCGACTTTGGAGTCGCCCGCTTTGGAATAATTTGCTTTGTAGATGGTTCGGAGGGATTGAACCATTTGTCTTTGTATTCTTCCACCCTTTGAATGAATTCGGGGTCTTCTTTGAGCAAGCCATTCCTGAATTTGTTTGGCTTGATCGGCTTTGAAAGGATCCATTTGTTGTTGAACCGGATCCGGTTGATTAATTCTTCTTGGATTATCTCAGTCCAAGTCCCGATGGGCTTTGAAGTTGAAGGGAGAACTTCCTTCCTTGGTCTTTGAATTTGGGCCGGTTTGGAACTAGCCGTGGACTTTTCTTCTTTGGACTTGATTTTTTTGGCATTTTGTATCACTCCTGTTTTTGTAAGAACTCTCCGGTTAGAAAGTCGGGAATAGAATTTGATTCTCCTCGAATAAATTCAATTTCAAAATCAAAAACAGATAAGATAGCTTGCCAGCGAAAATCATTTTGAAGCTATATTTTGGACATCTTTTGTAAAACTTCTTTTGCGATTTGCAATCAATCCTTAAAAGAAATTTTTGATTTAAAAGATCGCTTTGAAATTTAGAAATCTGAGAGAACTATCGAAAGGATTTCCTTTTGATAGTAGAGTAATTCTTTTGGGTATCATTCCAAAGGAGTGGTGATAAACTGGACAATACATTCTTTGGAATTTTGAACTTGCTTTAGAATCCCACCGTATCCTAACTCCGATGCATCTGTTTCTACAATCTTAAATGCAGGAAGGATCACCAGATGCAAGGAATTTCCAAAACTTGTTTTTAATGCTTTGGACTATCTTTGTATCGATCGGACCAAAGAGGAGGGCTTTTCCTTAGCCTATCATACAGGGCTTTGCAAGACAGTTTAAATTAGGATAAAAATCCATAACATAATTTAAACTACCAAGAAATCTTTGAAGCTGGGTTTTTTCCAAAATTTTATCTGGAAACTTTGAAGTGAATGCAAGGGATCTCTCAATTGGAGTAATTGTACCCCGAGAGATGTAATGACCAAGAAATCTAATTTTTGTTTGAAAAAGAGATATCTTAGACTTTGAAACCACTAAACCATTTTTCTTAACAACATAGAAAAACGTTTCTAGGTGTTTAAAATGCTGTTCAATGGAATTTGAAAAAATTAAAACATCATCTATGTAGACAATGCAGAACTTTGAAAATGAATTAAAAATGTCATTCATGATTTTTTGAAAAATGTCACTCATATTGACCGAATGGGACAGTAAATGCCGTTTTGTAACGATCTTTTGGATCAATCTGGATTTGCCAAAATCCTGATTTCATGTCAAACTTTGAAAAGATGAATGCAGAATGCAGTTTTTGTAAAAGATCTTTCTTATTTGGAATAGGATACCTAATCCACTTAAGAGCTTTGTTCAAGGGTTTGTAGTTGATCACTAGCCTAGGAGTTCCTCTTTCTATCTCGCTATTCTTATTGACATAGAAAGCTGCACAAGACCAAGGTGATCTAGACTTTGAAATTAAACCTTTAGACTCAAGATCTTTAATCTCTAATCTGCAATGGCTTTCTAAAGACTCATTCATCTGAATGGGTCTGGCTTTAGTAGGGATTTGCTTATCTGAAAAATCATTTTCATATGACAAATCTACCATATGTTGCTTTCGATTCCAAAAAGCATTTGGAAGATCAGAACAGAGTTCTTTCTCAATCTTCATTTGAAAATCAGAAATTTTTCTTTGAATAAAATCATTTTGCAGTTGATCTAGGATTCTCTTCAAACCCACATCTTGTTGAAGATGAGAAAGATGGGTTTGTTTACCTTTGATCAAAGCATTGATTTCAAAATTGTAAATGGAATGTGCTTTGATAAGATTCAAATTTCTCTTTTTTGGTTTTTCTATAAAAGGAAAAACAATCTTCGAATCTTTGGCTTTGAAAATGATACCAGCAGTTGTCACTTTAAAGGGAGTTATCAAATTGATAAACGGAGTCCCTAAGATAACAGTTTGCTGAAGATCCTTTGTAAGAATAAAAACATTCTTTAAAGCAATGTTATTATTAAGAATTGCGGTTTTACTAGCAATCTTAATCTTTGAAGAATTGGCTGAAGTCAGCCTTTCTTTGGTTTCTTGATGAAACTTTTTAGGAACCAGTTCGCAGTTGATACAATTGAGGTCTGCTCCCGTATCAAACAAGGCGATGGTTTCTATCTGGAAATCACCAGGGAAAACAAGCTTTATTTGAATCAAATATTTTCTTGAAGTAATTTCCTTTAAAACATTGATAAAGTTTTCGGGAACATTTCGGAAACTTGAGGTTTTGAAAATCATTTTCCTCATCGGAATCGGAATCACTATTCACATTTTGAGGATCGGGCTTTGAAGCAAAACAGAATCATTTTGTTGTTTTTCTTTCAACTCTTTGAGTTCTGTTTTGATGGTTTTAATCTCCTTCCGGAGTTCTGAGCGATGGGAAGAGGGTTTTTCAACTTCTTCCCTTTGTTCAAAATCATAGTAAGATCATAAGTATTCTTACTAGAAGAAGGAACTGAGATTCAGTTTTTAAAATCTCTTTTAAAACTGCTTTTGAATAAGAGGATCACTAATATGCTTTACGACCTCAAGGAGAGCTTCTTGTTGCCTGGTGAGCATATTAATGTTCTTTGAAGAGCTCTCCGAATCATCTCGGAACAATCAGTTGAGGTTTTGATTTCATCAATTTGAAATTCTTCCTCAACGTTTGAGAACTCGATTCGGATGAATCAACTAGAAGAGCGAAATTTTTGCAAAACTTCTTCTTCTATTTGAAGCTCAAGAAGTCTTTTGGAAAACTTACAATACTTGAAGTATGGCCTTTCTTACCACATTTAAAGCATGTAATTTTTGAAAAATCTTTTTTGGAATCTTTCTTTGGAAATTTAGAATGGAATTTGGAAGAAGATGGTTTTTTATAGAAATTCTCCTTGCTTTTAGAAGGCTTTCTATATTTTGAAAATCGTTTCTTTTTGAAAGATTTTGAATAAGAATCAACTTTGCATTTCCCTTTGCAACTAGACACGGGCTCTATTGGGTTATACTCAAGGCAGTTCTGAAACTACCTAGTTCCTGCCTAGTCTTTTTCATCTCCCATTTGAGCTGTCTTTGAATCTTAAGGTCATGACAGATCTTTAAACCTTCTTTCTGGGTTAGACTAACTAACTCACCATAAGTGTAGAAATCATAAGGGATTTGACCGTTATGGGCTTCTCTTATGGTATTCCTAACTCTTTCACCTAAAATCTTAGGTAAACCGGCTAAGAACTTTTCTTTCCAGAAAGGTTGGCTAGAATCTTCCCTAAGCATGACTCTGGTTAGGAAAGTGTCTTTGTAACTTTGGAAGTTGCTAAGCTTCTTACAGGTAATGTTGCTAAGGAGCTCGGCATTTTTGTCTTTGAGCAGAGAAGGGTCTCCTATGAAATGAAGAGAAATAGTGAGGATTAGAGTCGACACTGCATCCTCAATTAGATTTCCTATTTCATCTAGAATGGGAGTTCCTTCTACTGTGGTTTGGATAGCACCTAGGATTTGGAGTTGCTGTGCTTGAGTGAGATGATAATCCCACCATCCTTTAAGCTGGCCAGAAAATCCAGCTATCAAGAGCTCAGCAATGGCTCTATCGGAGGTACCACTCTGGGTTTTGTAGGCATTGGCTGCCATGGTCATCTGTTGTAAGAGACCAAGGATGTTGTACTCAGACATTCCATCTATATTCCATTCATAGACGGAGGAGGCATTGAATCTAGACTGGGTTAGGATGTTATTTCTATTTTCAATTCCTAGATCTGGAGCAGTACTCCTAGGAGTATTCCAGGTTAATCTAGGGGCTTGGATTCCCAATCTGTTGATGTTGAAGGGTTTTGGAATGGGGCTTTCAAGCTCTGACTCGTTAGACTCATCGCTTTGGGCTTGTCCTATAGCGATATTCCTCTTGCTTTGAGGAGTATCCGGTACTAGGTTTTGGATGACTCGGAGGTTGCTAATCTACTTAGGCTGTTCTCATCGCTTTGGCAAACTCAGTTTGCTTTTGGAAATGGTCTTGGCTTGGCTTTGTGGTGATATGGCTTAAAAACTGGATTTTAAGCTTCTGACTAGTTCGACTTTTGGTTGACCGATCTTTGGGGATTGGAGATGTCACCACTACAGGGGGCTTTTGAATCTGGTTTTCTATTCTGACCAGTTGCTTTCCTATAGTGTTTAGACAGGTGTTCGAATAATTGTTCTGCTGAACAATATTCTTGACATTCTTTTCAAGGTCTTCGCCTACCAATTTGTAAGGGGTAGCCTCTATCTCACTTTCTCCATAAGGAATGGTTAACTTCCTAAGGGGAGGATGTTCAGACTGGACAGTTAGGTTATCTCCTACCTTCCACTCAGGGGTTTTATTCCTTACTGTGACAGGACTAATACTCTTATCTTTAAAAGGATATGAGTGACCATGCTCTTTGCAATAAATTTGAAACCAATCAAAAAACTTGATTTGGGCTTTGTTTTGAATGCAAAATTGATAGTATTTTTCCTGAATACTATCTTTTTCTTTTAAAAAATTCTTAAAAAACCAAAGTTTCTTAAGATGGTTTTTCTTTGAATAGAAATCTTCATGCAAGAGTTTTTTATCAATTTCAAACTCTTTTGAAATCATGTTGATCTCTGCTTGAGATTTTGGGTAATGGTACGATGGTGATGGTGAAGATGGGGTAGAGGTTATCTCTATATCTTCGTCATCTTTCTTTGGATCGGTGTAGGCAGTGCAGGGATGTTGCTTTGGTAATCAACATTCCGAAGTGTATTTGGAACATCAGATGTTGAAAATCTAGGTTGAGTTTGAGATGGAATTGGTTCTTTGTAAGGGGCATAGATAACAGAAGGAATTTTGGATACCCTTCCAATATCTATGGTTGAGGTTGAAGAACCATCATCAGAAAATCTAGAGGAAGTTGACTTTCTGTTGAATGTGATCTTTACCTTTCCATCTGGATATTGGGCTATGTGTTTAAGGTTTGTGTTTGGTTCTGTTTGCTTTGGAGAAGTAGGTTGGGTTGCACCTTCAAGGATCCATTCTTCTGGAAGTGTAATGTCTTTCCATTGAATGGTTTTTGGAATAGTTGCGTTTGATTTGGATAGATCTATTTGTAGGAACAGTGTTTCTCCTTTTGGTGAGTGAAGCTTGTGTTTGGAACCAAAGGCAGAAATCATAGCTTTGTAATGAATTTTGAAAATTAATACTATCGGAATAGATCCTTCAAGCATTTTGTAATTGTGAGTTTTGATTTGAAGAACGATGCTCTTTAAAACATTTTTATCGTTTAAAGAAATCGTGATATTTGGAAAACAATTGAAAGAAATAGGTCCTTTATTGAGACTCGACTCAACAAGATACCTAACGAGGAATCATAGAAATTTGTAAACCTAGCATCCCTAAGGACGGCTAATATGGAAGTATCTAGACCTTCTCTGGTAAGGGGCTTAATACCTACCTGGACTAGACCTATGTGGATATACTTATAATCCTTTTCCATATGCTTTTGGAGGGTCTTTGGATTTAAGAGATAAATCTCTTCAAAAGGCTTTGAAATTTGGATATCTCTTTCTTCAGTCTTGATTGTAAAATCAGTCTTGAAGAGAGGGAACTTTGAAAACTCATAAATTTGTTTCTTTTGGACTTTGGGTATTTCCCAATCGTCAATATGCTTTGAAAAATCTTCAATAGTGATTTCTTCACTATTTACTAGACCTTTGTACCTCGATGATTCGGAGGCGGGAAGAATTTGAGAAAGAAGAAGATCTACAGAAGAAAGGTTCTAAATTCATTTTAACCTAAACCAAAATAACTTTCTAGACAAGCCTGGACCACAGCTCTCAGCTTTACTGCCCTGTCCGTCGGGTCTTACTACTGCGCATAAAATGAACAGAACTTGCCTATAGGAAACCTGATGCAGTCTAAAATGAATGTAAAATCTTTGTAATGTAGATATGCTTCTAATCCCGGAACCCAATAGGCTCTGATACCAAATTAGAACGAGATCTAGAAAATAGAAGGAAATAGTAAGCAGTGAAGATATAGATCTAAGTTCGTGGCATTGTAACCAGATAGTTCTTACAAAAACAGGAGTGATACAAAATGGTTAACTTCTTGGACAGTAGGAAGAGGGTTTTTCAACTTCTTCCCTTTGTTCAAAATCATAGTAAGATCATAAGTATGAATCTGGTTTTCTATTCTGACCAGTTGCTTTCCTATAGTGTTTAGACAGGTGTTCGAATAATTGTTCTGCTGAACAATATTCTTGACATTCTTTTCAAGGTCTTCGCCTACCAATTTGTAAGGGGTAGCCTCTATCTCACTTTCTCCATAAGGAATGGTTAACTTCCTAAGGGAGGATGTTCGACCGAGTTAGGTTATCTCCTACCTTCCACTCGGGGGTTTTATTCCTTCTTGTGGCCAGGACTAATACTCTTATCTTTAAAAGGATATGAGTGACCATGCTCTTTGCAATAAATTTGAAACCAATCAAAAAACTTGATTTGGGCTTTGTTTTGAATGCAAAATTGATAGTATTTTTCCTGAATACTATCTTTTCTTTTAAAAATTCTTAAAAACCAAAGTTTCTTAAGATGGTTTTTCTTTGAATAGAAATCTTCATGCAAGAGTTTTTATCAATTTCAAACTCTTTTGAAATCATGTTGATCTCTGCTTCAAGATTTTGGGTAATGGTACGATGGTGATGGTGAAGATGGGGTAGAGGTTATCTCATATCTTCGTCATCTTTCTTTGGATCAGTGTAGACTGGTCTGGGGATGTTGCTTTGGTAATCAACATTCTGAAGTGTATTTGGAACATCAGATGTTGAAAATCTAGGTTGAGTTTGAGATGGAATTGGTTCTTTGTAAGGGGCATAGATAACAGAAGGAATTTTGGATACCCTTCCAATATCTATGGTTGAGGTTGAAGAACCAAACACAAACCTTAAACACATAGCCCAATATCCAGATGGAAAGGTAAAGATCACATTCAACAGAAAGTCAACTTCCTCTAGATTTTCTGCCCTGGTGATTTCCAGATAGAAACCATCGCCTTGTTTGATACAGGAGCAGACCTCAATTGTATCAACTGCGAACTGGTTCCTAAAAGGTTTCATCAAGAAACCAAAGAAAGGCTGACTTCAGCCAATTCTTCAAAGATTAAGATTGCTGGTAAAACTGAAGCCGCAATTCTTAATAATAACATTGCTTTAAAGAATGTTTTTATTCTTACAAAGGATCTTCAGCAAACTGTTATCTTAGGGACTCCGTTTATCAATTTGATAACTCCCTTTAAAGTGACAACTGCTGGTATCATTTTCAAAGCCAAAGATTCGAAGATTGTTTTTCCTTTTATAGAAAAACCAAAAAAGAGAAATTTGAATCTTATCAAAGCACATTCCATTTACAATTTTGAAATCAATGCTTTGATCAAAGGTAAACAAACCCATCTTTCTCATCTTCAACAAGATGTGGGTTTGAAGAGAATCCTAGATCAACTGCAAAATGATTTTATTCAAAGAAAAATTTCTGATTTTCAAATGAAGATTGAGAATGAACTCTGTTCTGATCTTCCAAATACTTTTTGGAATCGAAAGCAACATATGGTAGATTTGCCATATGAAAACGATTTTCGGATAAGCAAATCCCTACTAAAGCCGGACCCATTCGGATGAATGAGTCTTTAGAAAGCCATTGCAGGATTAGAGATTAAAGATCTTGAGTCTAAAGGTTTAATTTCAAAGTCTAGATCACCTTGGTCTTGTGCAGCTTTCTATGTCAATAAGAATAGCGAGATAGAAAGAGGAACTCCTAGGCTAGTGATCAACTACAAACCCTTAAACAAAGCTCTTAAGTGGATTAGGTATCCTATTCCAAATAAGAAAGATCTTTTACAAAAGCGCATTCGCATTCATCTTTTCAAAGTTTGACATGAAATCAGGATTTTGGCAAATCCAGATTGATCCAAAAGATCATTACAAAACGGCATTTACTGTCCCATTCGGTCAATATGAGTGGA
Organism: Ricinus communis; assembly: GCF_019578655.1. NCBI lineage: Eukaryota > Viridiplantae > Streptophyta > Magnoliopsida > Malpighiales > Euphorbiaceae > Ricinus > Ricinus communis. The sequence goes on along the minus strand of NC_063264.1, from coordinate 19,418,254 downwards.
ATGTGATGCCTTTTGGATTAAAAAATGCCCCTTCTGAATTTCAAAAAATCATGAATGACATTTTTAATTCATTTTCAAAGTTCTGCATTGTCTACATAGATGATGTTTTAATTTTTTCAAATTCCATTGAACAGCATTTTAAACACCTAGAAACGTTTTTCTATGTTGTTAAGAAAAATGGTTTAGTGGTTTCAAAGTCTAAAATATCTCTTTTTCAAACAAAAATTAGATTTCTTGGTCATTACATCTCTCGGGATACAATTACTCCAATTGAGAGATCCCTTGCATTCACTTCAAAGTTTCCAGATAAAATTTTGGAAAAAACCCAGCTTCAAAGATTTCTTGGTAGTTTAAATTATGTTATGGATTTTTATCCTAATTTAAACTGTCTTGCAAAGCCCCTGCATGATAGGCTAAGGAAAAACCCTCCTCCTTGGTCTGATCAGCAGACAAAGATAGTCCAAAGCATTAAAAAACAAGTTTTAGAAATTCCTTGCCTGCATCTAGCTGATCCTTCTGCATTTAAGATTGTAGAAACAGATGCATCAGAGTTAGGATACGGTGGGATTCTAAAGCAAGTTCAAAATTCTAAAGAATGTATTGTCCAGTTTACTTCTGCTCACTGGAATGATACCCAAAAGAATTACTCTACTATCAAAAAGGAAATCCTTTTGATAGTTCTCTGTATTTCTAAATTTCAAAGCGATCTTTTAAATCAAAAATTTCTTTTAAGGATTGATTGCAAATCTGCAAAAGAAGTTTTACAAAAAGATGTCCAAAATATAGCTTCAAAACAGATTTTCGCCCGTTGGCAAGCTATCTTATCTGTTTTTTATTTTGAAATTGAATTTATTCGAGGAGAATCAAATTCTATTCCTGACTTTCTAACCAGAGAGTTCTTACAAAAACAGGAGTGATACAAAATGCCAAGAAAATCGAAGTCCAAAGAAGAAAAGTCCACGGCTAGTTCCAAACCGGCCTAAATTCAAAGACCAGTGAAGGAAGTTCTCCCTTCAACTTCAAAGCCCATCAGGACTTGGACTGAGATAATCCAAGAAGAAATTAATCAACCGGATCCAGTTCAACAACAAATGGATCCTTTCAAAGCCGATCAAGCCAAACAAATTCAGGAATGGCTTGCTCAGCAAGACCCTGAATTCATTCAAAGGGTGGAAGAATACAAAAGATAAATGGTTCAATCCCTGTTTGAACCATCTACAAAGCAAATTATTCCAAAGCCAGAAGCGACTCCAAAGTCGTCCTCTTCCTCTACAAAGGGTAAAGGTATACTATCTATCCCTTTTCAAAATACCGAGATAGAGATTTTCCCTCCAAATCTATCTCAAAACTCAAATAGTTTTTCAAAGCCAAACTCTCAGGAGATTGTTTTGATGCAATCAAAACGTTTTAAATCAAATGAGTATTTGGAAAAACCTATTTTTCAAAATGTTTTAACCATTGAGGAAGGATTCTGCACAGAAAGCCCCTCAAAATTGGTTTCAAAGATTTTCCCTCCAGTTGGTTTTTTAAACCTGGAATATTTCAAAGCCTCGGGCTTATTACCGATCAATCCTTGAGGTTACTTGGTTCAGCCAAATTCAAGCATTTCAAAAAGACAAAGCCCATAAAGACCCTGCATATTGAACATGCACAATCCAAGAATCCTTCACCCGTCTGATTGGGGTATGGATTTACACTCTCCTCGTTCCTTCCCTACCTCTCTAAAAAGAACCTACCCTTCAAATCTAAACACCTCTTTCTCCTATTGGGATTACCAGCAAGCCTGGTTCAATACCTTTCTTATCCAAAACGAAGGAAGAAGCCACTCCTGGCTATTCTACTTCGACACCAATATCCAAACCTCCAAAATCCCTTACTGGTTTAAACAGTGGTGGAATTACTACGGTAATGCCCCTGAGACTCTTATTCCCGATGTCTTACCCCTGTTCAACCTCTTCAAAGCAAATTACAAACCAAATTCCATGGAAAAGCGTTTTCCCCCGCTTCTCCTTTTCTGTTCAAATTTCTTTTTACCCTGGGTATGTGTATGGTACTTTCACTTCAATCTGCTTCCAGATGGTGAGATTACACTTATCCGTCGATTCAAAGTAAAATGGTGGGACAAATTCAACCACCAAGACAAACTGTCCCTAAAAGCCGTTCAAAACTTCTTAACCACAAATTAGAACGAGATCTAGAAAATAGAAGGAAATAGTAAGCAGTGAAGATATAGATCTATATACACACATACATGTACATATACATACATATACATGTATACATATACATACATGTACATATAAGCGTTATCCGGAATGATTGGGCGTAAAGCGTCTGTAGCTGAAGCCTGGGATAGCATTCTTTTTGCTCAAATAATAAGAGGTTGTATTTTAGTAACCCAATCGATTCTTAGAAAATGTACATGTATACATATACATACACGTACATATACATACATACATATGTATGTACATATGTATGTATATATATATACATACATATGTATGTACATATGTATGTATCTTAGATACATACATATATATATATATATATATATATATATACATACATATATATATATATATATGTCTAAGTATAATCTATCTAAGTTGAAGATGTTTTATAGTATAAATTAAGATGAGGGACTAGAAAAAACTTTTACAAAAATAATAATAATAAATAAATAAATAAATAACAAAACCATTTTTTTTCTTCTTCTTTCCTCCCCCTCTTCCTCCTTACCTCCTCCGTCACTTTTCTCTCCTCCCTCGCCTCCTTTCCTTTTCTGCTGCCGCTGCCACCTTCCAGCCGCGGGAATTTTTTCTTTTTCTTCTCCTCCCTAGTCGGTGTTGCCTCCTCCTTCTTCTCCCTTGCTGCCGACGCCGAGCTTGAAGAAAGGAAGCTCTCTCACTGCCACCACACAAATAGCCGCCTGCCACCCTCTCCTCATAAAACCGACGCTAAAATCGAGCTCCCCGCCACCGAAAATTTCCAAGCCAACCTCCCCTGTTGTTTTTCCTCTTCCGGCAGCATTATATGGCCTTGCTGGAGCCAAAACTTTTCGGCCTCAATCTAATGGCTTCCTGTGAGTTTCCAGCAAAAGCATTTGCATTTTCGGACTCCCTGCAACTCAAAAGCTTCACGTAGGCGCTTCAGGATTCAAAATATGACACCGTTGGCGGTATCAGCTTCCGGACCCTGGCGTTTCCTAAACATGCGGAATTTTGAACTTTTGGCTCGGTAAAGTTCATTTGAACCTTAAAAGTTATTTAAAGACTTTTAGAAATTAAATAATCTTGTTAATTGTTAGTCATAAATAACTAATTAATTTAATTTGATTCATTAATAGTTTAATTATAAATATTATGAATTAATTAGTGTGATTAATTATTATTCGATTTTGTGATAATTGTCATTGTAAATAATTAATTAGATACCATAAAAGTTTTGTGGGTTGGTTGTAGAATAAATGTTAATGACAGATCGTCTGTTATTAATTGTGATCTATGGTGTATTGCGGAGTTGGAAAAGTAATGCAATTATGGGTGACCCGAATCCTTATAGATATATATTGAATATTAAAGTGGTTTTGCAGGTTTTGGACCTATTCTATGGGGGTAAATATCCATATTTTTGGGGAAGTTCTGCCAAATTTTTCGTAGAATTTTCAAGTCGAAATTTATTAAGCAGTCTAATCTAGGAGTCTAGGCCCAGGAAAAATTAAAAATATCTTATTAATTGAGTTATTTTTGTAAATAGATAATTCATCCTTCCAGCCAGCTCCACCCGAAGTGTAGAAGCAAACTGCAGAGCATGGCAGAACTGTGAGTTAAAGTCATATAATCAACTACTCTTATGTCATGTCTAAATTAAATGAATTGTTAATTGATTAATAATTATTATGATCATTATTAGTATTATTATTAGTAATTTTATTTGATTAAAAATTATTACAAGTATTATTATTAGCATTATTATTAATTTTATTTTCATTATTATTGATATCATTATTAATATTAATTGCTATCATATTTATTATTATTATTATTATTATTATTATTATTATTATTATTATTATTATTATTACACATGATTTTCATGTTTGGTATACTCGAGGCTATTCAACTTTAATTCTTACTATGTTATTGAATAATTATGTTTACTTGTGATTTATACTATTTATAATTATTATTGATGCTATGATTGTAACTTCGGGATGAGGCGACAGTAGAACATATCACCTGATGAGTTACATCAAGACCGCGTGTGCACCGATACTAGACAGAGAGAGGTAGTAAAAGAATATTTTTTAGTATTTGCCCTGGTCGAGTACAACTCTCTAGGCTATTAAAATTTGATCGCCAGAGGAAAGGTCCATGGCCAACTGTTGCTCTCTAGGCACTGGCTTTATTGGAAATTAAGGGACCCGACTAGATTAAGGACCCTAGTTGAGCTTTGTTCTCTAGGCACCAGTCTTATTTGAGTAAGAGCCGAATGGCTAATAGGATTGGAGTTTAGGGTCCCATAACTGTTTAAATTGTATTTTTCTGAATCATGGCATATGATGCGTGTTTTGATATGATATGATATTTTATTCTGATTAAATAAATATTTTATTGAGATAGTTATATTTATCTTTGAGTTATATGATTTTAATTCACTCTCGAGGCTGACTGATAAATCATAAATAGTTATACTTATTATGTTTAATTCTCTTATATTTTGATTGCATATTGTGCTTAATTGTGGAAATTGTGTTTGTTCTGATCTAGGTGGCGAAGTATCAAGGATTGAGTGGAATTCAGGCTAAAGACATGTTTTAAAGCATCACTTGTCAAAAACCAAGTCTTTTGGACGAAGAGTGAAAATTTATACAAAAGGTCATTTCCAATAGGGCGTGACCACGCCTTACAATCTGTGAGCTGCTGGAATCTATTGAAGAGAATTTCGAATTTTTAGTTAAATTCGTGGTGGACCCACTTTTATGTTATTTTCTTTATTTTAAAAGTGTTGGATAAGAAAAACTGACTCATATACTATTTAGGATTTTATTTGTTTAGATTACCTTTTATTTTATCCTTCCTTATGGGATTAAGATTATATAGGAAGCTTGTTTCTTTTTTGATAAGGATTATCTTATTAGGGTTTAGGTTTGACTTCCTACATAAGAAGGCTAATTCTACAAAGAAATGGGGAGAGTTTTGATATTTTTATTATTTTTCTTCTTCTATTCCCTACAACTCTTATGAATTTTTACTCCACCATGTGTGGCTAAGCTTTTAATTTTGATTCAAGAGCGAATAAATTTCAATTGTGATTTTGTGAGGCTTTGTGCTTAACAGAATTCTTCTTCAATTCAAGTATTCTTTATTTCTTGTTTTTATTATTTATGAATTTTTTATATCGATTGAACTGACGACTCAACTTTGATATTGATTTTTCTATTGCTAAACTTTGAGTTTGTGATCCGTAATTGTCATGAACGATTGACACAAGTAGCAAGGAGCTGACTCATGTGTGTATGATTGCGGCCTTTTCAAATTATATAGCTTACATGATAGGCTCTAGGGAAATAAAGGAACAAAGTTAATTCAATTGCAGCTATCTCAATTAATTAATATTGGTTTAGTCATTCTCACTATTCTTAATGCTATCATTGAGTTGATATGGAACGCTATCGTGCCCAGTTGACTAATGGTAAGTTTTGATTTGGATGCTGGGTTTGAGTCAATTATATTAGGAGAATTAAACTTGTTGCGGCTGTTCCGAATAAGTAAACTAAGTACTTAAATAGAAAAATTGATATTTTAGCCTATGATCATGATTACAATTGGATGAAATTTACACTCTTGAATTGGAAGTTTAGTAAGATTGATTTTTATTTACTTTAATATTCAGCCTTTATTATTTTCTATTTATTTATAATTTTGGTTCAAACAGTCAATATTTTGTGAGGCTTTGATTCAAGTATTCTTTATTTCTTATTTTTATTGTTTATAAATTTTTGATATTAATTGAATTGACGACTCAATTTGATATTGATTTTTCTATTACTAACCTTGAGTTTGTAATCTGTAATTGTCATGAACGATTGACACAAGTAGCAAGAAGTTGGCTCATGTGTGTGATTGCGGCCTTTTCGAATTACATAGCTTGAATGATAGACTCTAGGAAAATAAAGGAACAAGATTAATTCAATTGCAGCTATCTCGATTAATTAACATTGGTTTAGTCATTCTCATTATTCTTAATGCTATTATTGAGTTGATATGGAATGCTAACGTGCCTAGTTGACTAATGGTAAGTTTTTATTTGGATGCTGGGATTGAGTCAATTAAATTAGGAGAATTTACACTTGTTGCGGCTTTTCTGAATAAGTAGACTAAGTAATTGAATAGAAAAATTGATATTTAAGCCTATAATCAGAATTACAATTGGATAGAATTTACACTCTTGAATTGAAAGTTTGGTAAGATTGATTTTTATTTACTTTAATATTCGACCTTTATTATTTTCTATTTATTTATAATTTTGGTTCAAACATCTGAACCCCCTCATTTTTATTATTTAACTTTAAGAAGCTATTCACATTGGTTCTCTTGGGATTCGACCTAGTTTCACTATTTCTACAAGTTAGTTTAGGAAAATCAGTAATTTATTTTGAAGGGCTTCGACAACCCGTTCAAAATTTGGCACCATTATCGGGGAGCTTATTTTAGTTTCTCTTTATTTAATTTATTTGTTTATGACTCGTTCTTCTCAAGCTACTGATTTGCGGTATAATTCTGAAATTGAGAAGACAGCGCGTCGATTAAGAAAGGAGACTAGGCAAAGAAAAAGTCGTCTCATAGAGGAATTGGATACGGATTTGGCTATTCGTGACACATCTATTTTTCAAGAAGTTGCAGGAAATATGGTGAACAAAACTCTCAAAGAGCTAGCCACACCGGATTTAAATCAATAACCTTTATGCATTATATTTCCTAATATGCAGTTGATTTTGAATTAAAATCTGGCTTAATTCACTTACTCCCTTCTTTTCGTGGATGTGCAGGTAAAAATCCTCATAAACAGTTGAAAGAATTCTATATTCGGAATGAAGCCACATGGTGTGACCGAAAAGCAAATAAATCTTAGAGCTTTTCCCTTTTCTTTGAAGGATAAAGCAAAAGATTGGCTCTATTATCTACCATCCGGTTCAATAACAATATGGAATGAGATGAAAAGATTGTTCTTAGATAAGTTTTTCCCTGCAACAAGAGCTGCCAACATCAGAAAAGAAATTTATGGCATAACACAATTCACTGGAGAAACATTGTATGAGTATTAGGAAAGGTTCAAGCAACTGTGTGCTAGTTGCCCCCATCACCAAATATCTAAGCAACTCTTAATCCAATAATTCTATGAAGGATTGTTGCCAATGGATAGGAGTATGATTGATGCAGCAAGTGGTGGGGCTTTGGTAGATAAGACACCTGAAGAAGCCAAGCAATTGATTTCAAACATGGCTGAAAATTCTCAGCAATTTGGTACAAGAGTTGATGGAGCTACTAGGCGAGTTAATGAGGTAAGCACTAAAAATCTTAAAAATCAAATTTGTGATTGAACTGCTTTGGTTCGTCAAATGGTTGTAGGGCAATTGCAAATGGCAAAAGTCTGTGGAATATGCTCAGTTCAAGGATATCACACTGATATGTGCCTAACATTGCAACAAGATTCGATGCAAGAGGCTAATGCTTTAGGCGGGTTTACTAGTCAACCTCAAAGGAAGTGATGTGTTAGCCTCTTGAAAGGCTTGCTTGAATCGGATATAGATAGGACGTGTGCTGAAGTTTCCCTTGTTAACGCCTAAGGCAACCTTGAAAAGTAGGGAAGGAAGTCATGTTCTCGGCGTTGGAAAGGAGGTAGCTCAATTCCTCAATTTTTTTTGGTTATGAATATCAAACACAATTACAGACAAAATGGGGACAGCCCCTCTAGTTCTCAATTCAGAAATTTGAAGATTGTTGCCGTAGATGAAGTGGACACAATCCCACTTAAATAACCAAGGACATTGGTAGATGTGAGGCCTACGGTCTCCACTAAATTAAGGATGGAAATGGGGACAGCCCCTCTAATTCTCAATTTGGAAATTTGAAGATTGTTGCCGTAGATGAAGTGGATACAATCACACTTAATTAACCAAGGACGTTGGTAGATGTGAAGCCTACGGTCTCCACTAAATTAAGGATGGAAATGGGGACAGCCCCACTAACTTACAAGGAAGAAGATGTACCAAAGATGACGTCGGAAAAAAAGTGATCAAACTCCATTAATTTGATAACCCGATCCCCATTTTTGTTTTCAATTCGGCAATTTAAAGATCAATTGCTTGTAAAGGAAAATGGATAAAAGCAATTAATGATGATGGATATAAACTCCAAACAAGAATGAAGATTAAAAGGAATGAAATTGTTTGGTAATAGGATCGGCACAAATGAGGAATAAAGTGAGGCGGCGTCGAAGGCAAGGGAGGAGTCCAAAACTCTCTCAAATCCCTTGTTTTCCAAATTCAACATGTGACCAACAAAACTAATATCCCATATATATATATATATATATATATATATATATATATATATATATATATATATATATATAGGAGCCCTAAACCTAGATTTCTATTAAAGGAAAACAAGGTAAATAAATACAAACAAATAAAAATAAAAACAAATAGCAATATAAACCCAAAGATGAGACTTTAAGTTTTAGGAAGTCTCTTCACGCCAAGTAGACAATGATAAAATCTTGAAGATGGGTGTGGAAATTGAGGATGCTCCATTCCTTGCAAAGGCCTTAGCGACAATGCTCGAAGTGGCTTGAGTAATAGCTTTGGCTCGAGCCCTCGTGATAGGTCTGTTTGAGCGAACGCTCAACATGTCTTCCTCTTGAGCCTCCGTCAATGTCAATGGTAGGACTGCTTCACTCTCCTCTTCTTGGCCTCGAATCGTCCCTGATTCATCAATGTCAAAGTTCTGTGGAGCGTAAGAAGACAAGTCGGCGACGTTGAAGGTCGCGTGCACCCCATAGCATGAGGAAGTTCCAGCTTGTAGGCATTAGGTCCATATGCTTCCAAGACCTTGAAGGGTTCATCTCCTCTCGGGGCTAGTTTGGAACGTCTCCTAGACAGGAAATGCTCCTTCCTTAAGTGCAACCAGACAAGGTCCCTAGGAGAAAATGTGATACGGCGTCGGCCCTTGTTGGCTTTGTGCTCCAGCTGCCTGGCTCTACATTCCAGCTGCTCCTTAGTCTTAGCATGCAACTCCTGAATCATCTCGGCCCGTGCAGCTCCACGGACGTGGTCTCCGTCTTTCAAAGGATACGGCACCAAGTCCAAAGGTGACAAAGGGTTGCGGCCATACACTACTTCAAACGGGGACATCTTCATAGCTGAATGGATAGACTTGTTATAAGAAAACTCAATAAAATCAAGTAAGTCCTCCCAACAGTGCGGGTTGGCCCTAAGCATTGTCCTAAGTAAGGTTCCTAATGTCCGGTTGGCCATCAGTTTGAGGGTGATAGCTAGTAAAGAATAGAAGATTGGTACCTAACTTACCCCACAATGTTCTCCAAAAATGGCTAATAAATTTCACATCTCTATCACTAAATATAGTACATGGAATACTATGTAAGCGAACCACATGCTCAAAGAATAAAGAAGCACAATCAGAAGCATTGTTAGTGAACTTACATGGTATAAAATGAGCCATCTTAGAGAATCAATCGACCACCAAGAAAATAGAGTCCCTCCCCTTCTTAGATCTTGGCAACCCCATCACAAAATCCATGGATATATCCTCCCAAGGTGCCTGTGGTATGGGTAAGGGTGTGTAGAGTGAGGGGCTTGACCTAGACTTTGCTTTATGGCAAGTGACACAAGCATTACAAAATTTAGTTACTTGTTTAGTCATGTGTGGCCAATAAAAGTGTTCCTTAAGAGTGGCTATGGTTTTGGCTATCCCGAAATGTGCTCTACTCTCATGTACTTCCTTAATTAGAAGACCCCTAATAGAAGACGATGGAATGCATAATTTTCCACCCTTATAGAGGTACCCTTGGTCAAGGAAATAGGTCTCTAAGGCTCCTTGAGATGTGCAAGTGTCATAAATAAATTTAAAGAAGGTATCATGTTTATATAATTCCTTAATTAAAGAAAATCCAAAGACTTTTGCATCAAGGGAAGACCAGAGAACATACCTTTTTTATGAAGCACCACATACGGAAAGGTCTCTATGAACTCTACCCACCGAGCATGCCGACGGCCAATGGTGGATTGGTGCTTGAGATAAGCCAAGGCCTCATGGTCCGTATGGATGACGAACTCCTTAGGCCACAAATAATGTTGCCATGTCTTCAAAACCCGAAGAAGAGCATAAAGCTCTTTATCATAAGTAGGATAGTTGAGAGTGGCGCTGGACAACTTCTCATTGAAATATGCAATGGGGCGATGTTCTTGAATAAGAACTCCACCTATCCCGATGTTGGAGGCGTCACACTCAACTTCAAAGGTTTTGTTAAAGTTCGGTAACTATAGTAAAGGAGCATGGCATAGGCGATCCTTAAGGGTCATGAAGGCTGCCTCATGCTTCGGTTCCTAAGTAATTGTGGTGGCCTTCTTTGTCAACTCATGTAGGGGCACGGCTATTGAGCTAAAATCCCTCACAAACCGTCTATAAAATCCGGCCAACCCTAAGAAAGACTGCACCATGGTCGCTGTAGTAGGGGTAGGCCACTCCTTTATAGCATAGACTTTTTCCTCATCCACACGTAGCCCATCCCTAAAAACTACAAATCCTAAGAAAATAGTAATGTCCGAGCAAAACACACATTTGACAAGTTGACGTACAATTGCTCATTCTTAAGACATTGTAGGACTTGTCTAAGATGAGAAACATGTTCATCTAAAGACCGACTATATACTAAAATGTCATCAAAATACACAACCACAAATTTCCCTAAAAAATGTTTAATACATGGTTCATCAATCTCATAAAGGTACTTGGTACAGTGGTGAGTCCAAATGGCATCACAAGCCATTCATAAAGGCCATACTTTGTTTTGAAAGCCGTCTTCCATTCATCACCTTCTTTCATGCGGATTTGATGGTAGCCGCTCCTAAGATCAATCTTGGAAAAGAGGATGGCTCCATGTAACTCATCGAGCATGTCGTCTAGGCGAGGAATTGGATGATGGTACTTTACTGTTATTTGATTAATGGCCCTGCAGTCCATGCACATTCTCCATGTACCCTCCTTCTTTAGCACTAAAATTACCGGTACGCCACAAGGACTTAAACTCTCTCGTATATAGCCCTTCTCTAAGAGCTCGGTGACTTGACGCTGAAGTTCCTTAGTCTCCTCCGCACTTGCCCGATAGACTGCACGATTAGGCAAAGAAGCTTCGGGAATTAAATCAATCTGATGCTCGATCCCACGTAGTGGAGGAAGACCTTCGGGAATCTCATCAGGCATAACATCCGTGAACTCCTACAAAAGACAAGTCACAGAAGAGGGTAAATCATCTACAATTTTAAAAATAGACAGACATGTAGTAGGAATCAATAAGAAGCAAGGAGAACGTCACTGAACAATTGGGGTGATATCTCTCAAACGTGCCATGAGTAATCTTCGCTCACAACGACCCTGAATTGTAGATGTAGGGTCCTCAGGCATTGGGGATCCAATTTCGGTGATTGCAGGTACCCTAGGAAGCTGCTGTGCGTTGTCCCGATGGCCGGTGTGCTTCGTTGGGACCTGCTGCTTTTTGGCCTTTCCCCCTGTTTCTTCATTGGTTAAAGGGGATTCATGGGTGGTGGGGACAACCCGCAAGGTGGCTGGACTTGTAGAGTGCCCCGCCTTGGTTGATTCTTTGAGATTAGGCGAATGCTGGGAGCCCGGTAGTTGCCATGGGCTTGATTGCTTCTTTTGTCTGCTCCAAGGCTTTGATGCGGTCTCTTTCCACATGGTCATGGATTATTTCCTGTGGTGTCATGGGAAGAAGAGTTACCCTACGCCCCTTGTGCTGGAAGGTGTATGTGTTAAAGAATCCATCATGCACGGTCTTCTTGTCATATTGCCAAGGGCGACCTAGAAGGAGGTGAGTAGCATCCATCATCATAACATCACAAGTAACTGTATCAACATATGTACCAATAGAGAATGTGATGTGGCATTTCCTTGTTACCACATCATCTTTACCTTCCGAAATCCATTGTAGGCTATACGGTTGAGGATGTGGCGAAGTTGGTAAGTTCAAGACCCTCACTACTTTCTCATTTAAGATGTTGCAGCAAGAACCACTATCTATTATCACACTCAAAGATGAAGTGCCCACAAGGCACCTTGTGTGAAATAAATTCTCTCGTTGGTCCCCTACAGAAGCATCTTTCACTGTTAAAGCACGACGAGCTACAAGGGAAAGAGGCGTTCCTTCATTCAAGTCCGGGGGACCACAAGCATAAGGCTCCTCATTAGTAAGGTCATCATAAACAGTTCTCAGATCCTCGTCATTATCCTCTTCATCGTCAAATGATTCATACCCTGTAGCTTGAGAGAACAATACCTTCCTAGGATTTGGACAATCGCGCACAATATGTCCACGGCCGCCACATTTATAGCATACTCTATCACTTGTCTTGTCTTGACGGGTGGCATATGAAAGTTGAGAAGGGGCTGCAGCCAGTTTAGGAGTCTCAATGGGGCGTGTAGGCCAGCCAGAGATAGGAGCTTGAGACCTAGGCTGCACATTAGCATTAGAATTAGTAGGAAACTTAGGACTAGGGTTAGAATTATACCTTTTTACTGAAGAAGCCGAGAGCCAAGGATAGACCTTCTTGCGCACAAGTTTAAAGTGAACCTTTTGAGCGGCGTGTGCGAGCGCAGTTAAGTCCTTGATGGGTAGCACATCAATTTCTTCCCTCAAATCAACAGGAAGACCATGGAGAAATTTGGTCCGAACGGTGGCCAGAGTGACACTCATGCCAGCCTTGAAATACAGGTCTTCTAGTTGTGCAAAGAACTCAAGAGGTGTTTGAGTTCCTTGCCGAGCTAAGGCTATCTTCAATCTCATCTCATTTTTATATTCCGGAGGCACATATTTTTGAGTCATGATGAAGACAAGTTGGTGCCATTGTCGAATAGGCTCACGTCCCATGCGAGCTCTATTGGCCACATCTCTAGGCCACCATGACCTTGCGGCTCCTTGGAAGTGCAAAGTGGCAATTTTCACCTTTTCCTCTTCGGAATAGTGGCAATGTTGAAGTGCATGTTCCGTTGCCTGCAACCAATCCAAAAAGATAGCCGCATCATATTCACTAATAAAGTTTTCAATCTTTACCTTGATATCGTGTCTAGAGTTATGATTGGGTTGAACTTGGCGTCTCTCCTTAAAGCCGCGGTCACCATGTTGGTTATTTGCATTCCCACGAACTCCATTGTGGCCTCTCCTATGCCTAGGTTGCACATTCTCATATTCATCATAAGCATTAGCATTAACATTACCTCGCCAGCTAAGTGCATATCCTCCTTATCATATTCACCAAAAGTAAATGGAGAATAAGGTCTAAAAGGAGCTTGGGGAGCAAGCTGCGTATGGCCTCTATCAGGCCGTGTGGTAGGTCTTGCATTGTTGGTGCGGACGGAGTGATGTCCATAGTAATGAGTATCAGGGTTAGAGTGATCATACCTGTGTCGATCAAGTGATAGGTGGTCGCCTCTAAGGGTGTCCGCATGGTCTGAGTAATGACCATTGTCTTCGAGGTCTCTAGAGTTTGATCTTGGTTGCCATCGATCATCAATGTTATCGATATTAGGTCTCTCAATGACCAACTGCAGTCTGTTGGGCTGCTTGTGATGAACATGTTGTTGGTGTGATGATGACACTAGTCCTTTACTCCTATCATGCCGGGAGTGTTGAAGAACTTGTTGTCCGACACTAGCGGCTAATGGAGTGTCTGGAACTAAGGAAGGGGGCACCCCAATAGGCCCATGTTGAGCCCCCATAATTCGTGTTACGTGAGCTAGTTGATGCTCCGTAGTGGCCAACCGTTCGGCCAGAACAATGCGCTCAGCCTCGGACTTGTTAAGGCGTTCCTTCATCGCCAACAATTCAGCCGCTTGCACGTCAAGTTCCTCCTCATGCACAGACATAGCAAGAGGTTAATAACAACAAAATAGCAGCAACTACAAGAAGTTCAAAATGCAGTCCAACACACTCTAAGTAACAAAATCTCCCGGTATCTACGTAAAGTAATCCGTGAGGGAGGTGAAGGAAAGAAGTGAACTTGTATGCAATAACTTATTCAAGCCAAATTAACGATGCAATATTTTTCCATTGATTAAATCAAAGCAAATAATCAATACACAATAAAGTCGTCGATTAATTGTGTTACATGAAATGGATGTATGCCAATGTCTTCGATCTTTGTGATCGATTTTTTTTTTAATTTTCAACTGCACTAATGATAGTGAGAAGTAAGAAAACAAGGTAACAGCACAAATTTTAGTGTATTCGTGAAATGTAACCTTGCTCAAATTTTAACGGTAGTTATGATGGTAACAAACAAGAGAACAAGGTAACAACACAAATTTTAGTGTATTCGTGGAATGCAACCTTGCTCAAATTTTTGTAGATGATTGTAGGCTTGTCACAATAATCGCAAACTTATATTCATGCAAGATATATTATGCAGCAAAATAATCATAGGGTCAATATGCTAAATAATATGATAAAGCAAGATAGTACTATTGCATACAAAGAAATAAGGCGACCACAAAATATAACATTCTGGGTGTGAACTATGTCCAAACTTAAGGGCTGTTTTTTTTTTTAGTTGCGGTTGGAATAGCGGGACAGCTATGAAAAAATAAAGAAAGGAAACATATGTGAGGGTTAGAAATATAATGAGAGAAATTGAAACAAGAGAATGATGAACAACACGTCGTACCCCTGGAAGCTGATACAAAATTGATGCGTTAGCCTCTTGAAAGGCTTGCTTGAATCAGATCTAGATAGGACGTGTGCTGAAGCTTCCCTTGTTGACGCCTAAGGCAGCCTTGAAAAGTGGGGAAGGAAGTCACATTCTCGGCCTTGGAAAGGAGGTAGCTCAATTCCTAAATCTTTTTTGGTTATGAATATCAAACACAATTAAAGACAAAATGGGGACACCCCCACTAGTTCTCAATTTGGAAATTTGAAGATTGTTGCCGTAGATGAAGTGGACACAATCCCACTTAAATAACTAAGGACGTTGGTAGATGTGAGGCCTACGGTCTCCACTAAATTAAGGATGGAAATGGGGACAGCCACTCTAATTCTCAATTTGGAAATTTAAAGATTGTTGCCGTAGATGAAGTGGATACAATCCCACTTAATTAACCAATGACGTTGGTAGATGTGAGGCCTACGGTCTCCACTAAATTAAGGACGGAAATGGGGACAGCCCCACTAACTTACAAGGAAGAAGATGTACCAAAGATGACGTCGGAAAAAAGTGATCAAACTCCATTAATTTGATAACCCGATCCCCATTTTTGTTTTCAATTCGGCAATTTAAAGATCAATCACTTGTAAAGGAAAATGGGACAAAAGCAATTAATGATGATGGATATAAACTCCAAACAAGAACGAAGATTAAAGGAATGAAATTGTTTGGTAATAGGATCGGCACAAATGAGGAATAAAGTGAGGCGGCGTCGAAGGCAAGGGAGGAGTCCAAAACTCTCTCAAATCCCTTTGTTCTCAAATTCAACGTGTGGCCAACAAAACTAGTATCCCATATCTATGGGAACCTAAACCTAGATTTCTATTAAAAGGAAACAAGGTAAATAAATACAAGCAAATAAAAATAAAAACAAATAGCAATATAAACCCAAAGATGAGACTTTAAGTTTTAGGAAGTCTCTTCACGCCAAGTAGACAATGATAAAATCTTGAAGGTGGGTGTGGAAATTGAGGACGCTCCATTCCTTGCAAAGGCCTTAGCGACAATGCTCGAAGTGGCTTGAGCAATAGCTTTGGCTCGAGCCCTCGTGATAGGTCCGTTTGAGCGAACGCTCAACATGTCTTCCTCTTGAGCCTCCGTCAATGTCAATGGTGGGATTGCATAAGTATGATCCTTTTTCCAATCAATATAATCCTTGATGGAGAGATAACCCGAATTTAAGCTATGGAAACTAAGGAGGACAACAAAAGTATTCTTTCCAGAATTTCATTAGACCACTTCAAGTTCTCCAAAAACCTCAAGCTTCAAATTCAGGTATGTCTTTGGAAGATATTGTTAAAAATCTTACTAACAATGCTCTTCAATTTCAACAAGAAACAAGGTCAAGCATTCAGAATTTAAGCAATCAAATTACTCAATTGGCTAAGTCGGTTAGTAAAATAGAGGCTCAAAATTCTGGAAAACTACCTTCACAACCAGAGACAAACTCAAAGGAGAATGTTAGTGCAATTTCTCTAAGAAATGGAAAGGAGATTCCTTCAGGATCGATTCCACTTAAGGAAAGTGAATCGAGCAAGGGAAAGGAAGAAGAAGTTTCCTCTAAAGTATCATGTGGGGTGAAATTCGATCCTCCTCTATCTCTTTCATCTCACACTCCATTATCTCCTTTTCCTAGTAGATTAGTTAAGCCAAAGGAAGATAAGCAAGAGAAGGAGATCTTGAATACAATTAGGAAGGTGGAGATAAATATTCCATTATTAGATGCTATCAAGCAAATTCCTAAATGCAAATTTCTTAAAGGAATTGTGCACAAATAAAAGAAGGATGAAGGAAAAGGAGAAAGTGGTGGTAAGTAAAAATGTGTCGGCTATCTTGCAAAAAAAATATGCTAGAAAAATGCAAAGATCCAGGTATGTTTTCATTACCTTGTGTTATTCGTAATAAAAAAATTGAGCGTGCCATGTTAGAATTAGGAGCTTCCATTAATGTCATGCCACTTTCTGTTTATCAAGAGTTAAAACTAAATAACTTGCAAAAGAATGGTATAGTGATTCAATTAGTTGATCGTTCTTTTATTCATCTCATTCGAGTTGTTGAAGATGTTTTGGTGCAGGTTAATAAGATCATATTTCCTATCGACTTTTACATTTTGGAAATGGATGGTAATTCCTCACCAAAATCAGCTTCGATTTTGTTAGAACAACCATTCATGAAAATAACTAAGACAAAGATTAATGTAGATGAGGGTACTCTCTCTGTAGAATTTGATGGAGAGATTGTTAAATTTAATATTTTTGATGCAATGAAATATCATAATGATGTATTTTCTCTTTTCATATTGATGTGATTGATTCAATTGTACAATATGTATTTGCAAAAGAAAGTGTTGGTGATGAGCAAGAATTAGATGCACAATCTAATTTAGAAGGAATTGATTATGAGATTGATGTAGAAGAATTATTTTCAGCAACATTATCTAAATCACTAAATTTCAATGCTGAAATTTCTAATACTAATAACAAGATGTTACCTTCAATTATGCAGGCACCAAAATTAGAGTTAAAAGCTTTACCATATCACTTAAAATACATGTATTTAGGTGATGGTGGAATATTGCATGTCATCATCTCAAAAGGACTAATAATGAAACAGGAAGGAAGGTTAGTTAAAGCCTTGAGGGAATACAAGGTTGCAATTGCTTGGACTTTGGCTGACATAAAAGGCATTAGTCTATCAATTTGCATGCACGGGATTTTGCTAGAGGATGATGCTAAACCATCAAGGGAACTACAAAGAACGTTGAATCCAACTATGAAAGAAGTTGTTATGAAAGAGATACTAAAGTTGTTAGATGCAGGTATAATCTACCCAATCTCAGATAGCGAATGGGTAAGTCCGATTCATGTTGTCTCAAAGAAAACTGGAATGACTATGGTAAGGAATTGGAACAATGAACTTGTACCAAGCGTGTGCAAAATGGTTGGAGAATGTGTATAGATTTTAGGAAGCTTAATCAAGTGACTAGAAAAGATCATTTTTCCTTACCTTTCATTGATCAAATGTTAGAACGATTGGCTGGCAAATCCTTCTTTTGTTTTCTTGATGGCTTTTCAAGATTTTATCAAGTTCCTATTGCACAAGAAGATCAAGAAAAGACAACATTTACTTGTCCTTTGGGAACCTATGCTTATAGGCGAATGCCTTTTGGCCTCTGTAATGCCCCATGTATGTTTCAAAGATGCATGATGAGTATTTTTTCTGAATATATTGAGAAATGCATTGAAGTATTTATGGATGATTTTACTATGTATGGGGATTCATTTGATGAATGCTTAGATAATTTAACCAAAGTTTTGAAAAGATGCATAGAGACTAACTTAGTTTTAAATTATAAAAAAATGTCATTTTATGGCTACCCAAGGCATTGTATTAGGGCATGTGGTCTCTTCCAAGGGTATAGAGGTTGATAAGCAAAAGTGGACATAATTGTAAACTTATCATACCCTACCAATATTAGGAAAGTGCGTTCTTTTCTTGGACATGTAGGGTTTTATCGCAGGTTTATCAAGGAATTCTCCAAGATTGCTTTGCCATTGATAAATTTACTGCAAAAGAAAGTTCAATTCGAGTTTGGGAAGAATGCATAGAGGCATTTGATAAGCTCAAAGATTTATTGACAAGCGCACCTATTATTCAACCACCTCAATGGGATTTAGCTTTTGAAATAATGTGCGATACAAGCAATTATGCAGTGGGAGCAGTTCTAGGGCAATAGATTGAGAAGAGAATTCATGTCATCTATTATGCTTCTAGGATCCTAGATTCTGCCCAATGCAATTATGCCACTATAGAAAAGGAGCTTTTGTCAATTATTTTTACTTTGGATAAATTTTGATCTTATGTGCTTGGTTCTAAAGGTATTGTGTATTCTGATCATGCAGCTTTGAAGTATCTTTTAGCAAAGAAAGAATCAAAACCAAGGCTTT
Organism: Ricinus communis; assembly: GCF_019578655.1. Classification (NCBI taxonomy): domain Eukaryota; kingdom Viridiplantae; phylum Streptophyta; class Magnoliopsida; order Malpighiales; family Euphorbiaceae; genus Ricinus; species Ricinus communis. The sequence continues at coordinate 19,399,288 of NC_063264.1, read as the reverse complement.
GAGTAGGTTGATAAGGGAAGAAGATGATCTACCTTTCAATGACAACTTTCCGGATGAGCATTTGTTCCAACTCAAAGGTATGATCCCTTGGTATGCAGACATGGTCAATTATTTAGTCATAAGAAATTTACCTCATTGTCTCAGTAAGTCTAGGAAAGCAAAGATAAAAAGTGAGTCTAAGTATTATGTTTGGGATGAGCCTTTCTTATGAAAATTTTATTCTGATCAAGTGATTAGGAGATGTGTGCCTAAGAATGAATTCCAATCTATTTTAGCCTTTTTCCATGATTATGCATGTGGAGGATACTTTGGACCTAGACGAACCGCTAGAAAAATCTTAGATAGTGGTTTATATTGGGAAACTTTGTTTTAAGATGCATATCGATTTTGCAAGAGTTGTGAGAGATGTCAAAGAGTAGGAGCACTAACTCGTAAGAATGAAATGTCTTAAGTTCCAATTCTTATTTGTGAAATATTTAATGTATGGGGCATCGATTTTATGGGTCCTTTACCCTCTTCTTGTGGTTTTTCATATATACTTTTAGCTATGGATTATGTATCAAAATGGGTAGAAGCTAAAGCCACCAAAACTGATGACTCTCAAGCTGTTGTAGGTTTTATCAAGGCTAACATCTTTAATAGGTTTGGGATTCCAAGAGCAATTGTCAGTGATCAACGAACTCATTTTTGCAATAGATTGGTTGCAGCTTTGATGAAGAAGTATGGAATGAATCATAGAGTAGCCACCGCATATTATCCTCAAACCAATGGACAAGCCGAAGTTTCCGATAAAGTTAAATCTATCTTGGAGAAAACGGTGAATCTAGGAAGAAAGGATTGGAGCCTTCATTTAGATGACACTCTTTGGGATTACCGCACGGCTTACAAAACTCCTATAGGAATGTCCGCTTATCTATTAGTTTTTGGTAAAGCATGTCATTTACAGGTAGAAATTGAGCATAAAGCCTATTGAGCAGTTCGACAGTGCAATATGAATATAGATAAAGCTGGAATGTCAAGGCTACTGCAATTGCAAGAATTGGAGGAGTTGTGATTGGATGCTTATGAGAATTTGAGAATTTACAAAGAGAAGTCTAAGTTATTCCATGATAACATAATTATTAGGAAATGATTTGAGATTGGTCAAAACGTGTTGTTATATAATTCTCGATTGAAGCTTATGTCTGGTAAGTTTCATTCTCGTTGGATCGGTCCATTTGTTGTTACTAATATATCTTCCTATGGTGCAGTGGAAATTAAAAGCTTGGATTCGGATGAAATTTTCAAAGTGAATGATTATAGATTGAAGATCTTCCATGAGGATGAACTTGTTCCATGTCTCATTAGTTTTCTTTTGGATCACCCTACTTATTTGGATGATTGAAATGTTTTATCATTCCGTCGAGCAAAAAGATGCTAAACAATTGCGTTATTGGGAGGCAACCCAAATGATCTCTTTATTTTTATTTATACTTTTTATTTTTTTTCACTTAGTTTTTTTTTATTTTTAGTTTTTAGTTTTTAGTTTTTTTAATAAAGAAGTTCAATTTTTAGGCAGGGGACTAATTTCAATAAGGCGTGACCACGCCTTTTATAGCTCTCTAAGATGCATCAACCAAATTTTTTCTAGAAGATCCTTATCTCAAACCACCTTCTGATTTATTTTGAGTGACAACCCTAATTTTTTTTCTGACTTCTTTACTTTATTTTCTTTGATGTTTTTTATTTCTTTAAAAACAGAGAGAATGTTTTTATTTACTATTTTTTTTCTTTTTCCTTTACTTATTGCAACAACCATCACCAAAAATTCCTATTTTCAGTTCCTCTCCCCTCCACCCAAACACCTATCATTCACTATCCATGGTGCGCCTTAAAACTACTGCTCGAAAGAGGACCTCAACGCGTTGGCGCAGTAAAGAGACACCTTCAAATTCCAGCGACGCAACAGCTCAGCCCAAATTCGCTGATGCAGCAGTTCCTTCGCCCAATTCTAAACATAGCAGCTCGCCAAGAAGAGAAGAAGACAACAGCCCCTTGGGATGACAGCAAAGCCCCATTCAAGTGATCTCGCTTGAGCAAAGGGAAAGTTATTCTACCACCATCTGAAGCTGAATTAAATGGGTTTTTGAAATTCAGTACCAAAGCCCGAAACAACAGGTATGCGGATGTATGAACTCGAAAAATTCACCCAGGTAAGTATGTCGATACTCATTCTCTAGAGGAAATGAATATTAAGGGGGATTTTGATGCTATGATAGTTAGTATGTGGTGGAAAACTTTTGTGACTATTAAATATCCCACATTTATTGAGTTGATTAGAGAATTTTACACGACTTTTCAGTTTGAAGTACCTGAGAATTTTATTTTTGATAGCCCTGGAGTTGTGTGATATCGACTCCTAGGCAACAAATTTAAGCAATCAATCACTGAATTTAATTTGGCCTTAGGATTTATTGATACTGAATTTTCCCTAACCACTCAATACAAGAGTTCTACTATAGATTTTGTTGATGCTTTTGATCATGCAAAACTCTAGGAGACCATGTCTTTTGACCCCAGGCATTATGACCTAAGCAACTCTAAAGGTGCTTACCTTAATAAACCTGAATGGGTTTACAATAAGCAATTTTTTAGCATTCAGCTTTTCTGGTAGAAAAGACACAACAAATGTATGTACCAATGCTGAACTTTATTTTATTTGGTCCATGTTGCATGATAACACAATTAATTTGGGTTTTTGGTTAGCTTCACAATTCAACTTTGTATTGACTCGTAACAGGCATCTGTGTTTAGGCTTTTTGATTACCCACTTGGCTGTTCACCTTCAATTACTTGATCTTGATAGTACTAACTTGCATATTGCCTGTGAGATGGAACCATTAGACATGACTTGTTTGATAAAGATGCACGTGCTTGTGGAGAATAATGAGGTTTATTTTTTCCAAAAGCATGTTTTGCCTTTTCTACGCTGCCAAGGAGATCCTCCGAGACCTAGGAAACGCTCTTGCCCGACAAGCAATCTTCATGCCTTTGATGATTCAACTGAACCAGATTTTGAAGCTCGTTTGGAAAAGATGGAACATAAAATTTCAAAGATGGAGAAAAATTTAGATGCCTTGATAAAGCACTGGGGGTTCTACCTCCTTGCCCACCATCACCATAGACTACTCAGTCTGAGTTGCTTGTAAATCAGGAGATTTTCATATTTCTTTTTATTTCTTTTGTGAATCATTTTTCTTTTTGATACATTGCGGATAATGTATAGTTTAGATATGGGGAAGGAATTTGTTAATTACATGATTTCTTTTTCTTTTTAAAAATTCTTTTTATGCTTAGAATTAGGTATGCTTTAATTCATATGTGATAATTTTTCTTTTGCAACCTTGAGTTTTGTTTTGATAACCTAGAATACCATGTAAGTTAAAGATACATTTTTGGTTTGAGTTTTAATGCATGAATGGGATAAGCATGATTAGTGTTTCTTTAAAATTATTTGATGGTATCTTATTAGTTTATTGATTGAAAAATACACAAGACTTAATACAAATTTGAACATTCAAGTGAGCTTTTGAGCCTAAGAGCAATTCATTATATTTTGCTCTAATTGTTTTGCCGAGTGTTATCAAACTTAGTGTATTTATTCTAGAACTTGCTTGTGAATGCATGTTGAGACCACATTTTTGGATTGATGCTTTAATATGATAATGGCAATTAGGATTAACCAATTCTTAGACTCTTAAAATACCTACCTTGTTGATTTTTCTTTTAGTTGGCCACTTTGAACCTATTTTCCTTTCTCTTTCCTTTTCTTGTTTTTAACACATATTGTTTAGCTCAAGACCTTTCCTTTATTACCCCTATTTTTCTATCCTTGTCAAGACAAGAGGGAAAGTGTTGCATGGTATAAAAAGAAACAGAAAAATACAAAAAAAAAAGTTGATATTTATTCCTTTCATGAAAGAGGATAATTGGAGAAGTATTCATCAAGTATGTTGAATTAAATTGTTACATATTTTTAGTGCTAATATAAGATGTGGTGATAAATTTTAAAGTTTTTGTAATGTGTTTTGTGGTCATGTGGTATAATTATCATGCAAGTAACTAATGTTTTTATCTTGATTGTGAAACACTTTAATTTTTTCTTTTATCATATCCTTTCCTAAGCCTCATTACAACCCTTGTGAAGTCTCTTTGATTTTTGCATCTAATTCATGTGTAGTGGTGGAGACTTGATTCATTAGCAAGCTTATGATAATAACATGCTATGTTTCGATTTTGAGAGTAAAAGCACCCTAAACACTTTGAGAGTATTGAGTAAAACCATGTTAAGGTGTTAAGTCTTGTTGCTTTGATTTTGACGAATTAGTGAGATACTTGTTCTTTTTACAGCATTTATCCTACGAGTACTACTCTCTTAATTGTCATTATGATTCAATTCATTGATGTATGTTTCACTTATTTGATATTTGTGAATATTAAAAGAGATGAAAAGGAATTAGAGAGGAGAATTAGTATGTTGAGTTGAGGTATGCTTGAGGACAAGCATGGATTAGGTGTGGGGAAATTTGATAGATCATAAATAGTTATACTTATGGTGTTTAATTCCCTTATATTTTGATTAGATATTGTACTTAATTGTGAAAATTGTGTTTTTTTCTGATCTAGGTGATGAAATATCAAGGATTGAGTAGAATTCAGCCTAAAGACATGTTTTAAAGCATGACTTGTCAAAAACCAAGTCTTTTGGAGAAATAGTGAAAATTTATGCAGAAGGTCATTTTTAATAGGGTGTGACCACGTCCTACAATCTGTGAGCTACTAGAATCTGTTGAAGAGAATTTCAAATTTTTAATTAAATTCGTGGTGGACCCACTTTTATGTTATTTCCTTTATTTTGGAAATGTTGGATAAGGAAAACTGACTTCTATACTATTTAGGATTTTATTTGTTTAGATTACCAATTATCTTATCCTTCCTTATGGGATTAAAATTATATAAGAAGTTTATTTTTTTTTTTATATAAAGATTATCTTATTAGGGTTTAGGTTTGAGTTCCTACATAAGGAGGCTAGTTCTAAAAAGAAACGGGGAGAGCTTTGATATTTTTATTATTTTTCTTCTTCTACTCCCTACAACTCTTGTGAATTTTTACTCCACCATGTGTAGCTAAGTTTTAGTTTCTGATTCAAAAGTTAATAAATTCCAATTGTGATTTTGTGAGGCTTTGTACTTAATAAAATTCTTCTTTAATTCAAATATTCTTTATTTCTTGTTTTTATTGTTTATGAATTTTTTATATTGATTGAACTGACGACTCAATTTGATATTGATTTTTCTATTGCTAACCTTGAATTTGTGATCCGTAATTATCATGAACGATTGACATAAGTAGCAAGGAGCTGGCTGATGTGTGTGTGATTGCGGCCTTTCCGAATTACATAGCTTGCATGATAGGCTCTAGGGAAATAAAGGAACAAGATTAATTCAATTGTAGCTATCTCAATTAATTAATGTTGGTTTAGTCATTTTCATTATTCTTAATGCTTTCATTGAGTTGATATGGAACACTATCGTGCCTAGTTGACTAATGGTAAGTTTTGATTTGGATGTTGGGTTTGAGTCAATTAAATTATGAGAATTTACACTTGTTTTGGCTTTTCTGAATAAGTAGACTAAGTACTTGAATAGAAAAATTGATATTTAAGCCTATGATGAGAATTACAATTGGATAGAATTTGCACTCTTGAATTGGAAGTTTGGTAAGATTGATTTTTATTTACTTTATTATTCAGCCTTCATTAATTTCTATTTATTTATAATTTTGGTTCAAACATTTAAAAGCCTTCCATTTTTATTATTTAATTTTAAGAAGCTATTCACATTAGTTCCTTTGGGATTCAACCTGGTTTCACTATTTCTACAAGTTAGTTTAGAAAAATCAGTAATTTATTTTGAAGGGCTTCGACAACCTGTTCACTGACAGTCTCAATTTTAATTTTTCAGGTGATGGCTAGGTTCTCCGTCGTCTTTCTCTTGATAGCTCGACTTCCTTCTCCTTCGAGCCTATTATAATTAATTTCTACTTTTTGCATTTCGAACTATTTAAAATTCTAGACTCTCCGCAGTAGTGTACCTGGTATATTATGATTGAATTTGGTCTGTAACAAGTTTTGGGATGTTTGCTAGTAATCTAGCTCGAGGATTAATCTAATTATGTATAAATTTGTGAATGAAATTTTAGGTTGTTTTAATAGTATATATATGTATGTATATTTGAATTGTCGATTAATTGGGCTTAGTACAGGTTTCGATGGCCTTAAATCTGTCCATTCCCTAGTGCTAGTCGCGGGCCCACAGATCAAATGGTGACAATAATAAACTAAATACTTTTTAAAAATATTTTTAAAAATATTATTGGGTTTTAAGTTTTTTCTTTAATGTAATAACATAAAATTATAGAAAAAATGTATATTAATTGACTTTTAATATTATATTAATTAATACCATAAATATATTTAATATTATTGTCTTTTAATATTGCAGTTATTGCCTAATTAGAAATCACAATATTTTACATTAACTTGAACTTTTTTTAGTTACTTTAATATTTTTTTGCTAGTTTAATTATAAGTTTATTTATGTTTAGTCTTTTTGCTAACTTTTTTTTTATAGTTACAGGTTTTGATAACATGGATTAGAAATCCTAAGTTATTTTAAAACTCCTCTTAAAATTAATTAGAATTGTTAATTTTTTAAGATTTTTAAAAGTTAGGATTGTAATTAATTGTCCTTAAGTGCCCGCTCATTCTTAATCTCTTTCTAGTTTTTTTTATTCTCCTTTCTTTCCTTTCTTTGCATGGTTTAATTTCACGCTTTAGCTTTTTATCTCACATGTTTAAAGGACTCAAATCAATTTAGCATTTTGTATGTGATCAGCTCCAATGCTCAACTTGAAGTAAGTCAAGCTTACCAATGTAATCTTTTTGTGCCTTATGCTTATGTTCACCTCAAATGCTAAAATAAAATAAGGTCATTTAGATTGAGAAAATAAAATTAGACTTTAATTTGGTCAGTTTTACATGTTAAGAAAAACTTAAAGTATTAAAATATCTCCCATAAAACTAGATAAGGCACCATTACATCTCTCTAATGAGTCTAATCAAGGTACTAATGTATCTTCTACTAGGATTAGATGAGGTATCAAAGTACCTCTTTTGTATATTAGTATATTTTAGGATTGGAAAACTAACTCATTAAGTAATGAGAATATTACAAATATAATTTTAAATGCTACTTTTTAGAATTAGAATTATTTTCTTAATAGAAGGCTAATTTTTTAGTTAATATGATTATTAACAATGGAATTAAAATATTATTTTCTAGTATTAGAGTTAGTACTAATTATTATATTTTCTATGTTTTTCTATATCACAATGTTTACTTCTTAACATTTAAAAATTATATTTTTTATTTTCTATTTTGTAATTCTACACTAAAAAATTTTATCGTTTAGAATTTTTGTTAAACAATTATTAACTAGGTTTGAGTCTATACTATTTCTTCCCTATATTTTAGTGTAATATATAAATTTCCCTTTATATTTAATTATTGCACTAAAATCTCTTTTGGTCTTGAAAATAAATGCAACTAAAGAATTACTTAAAAAAAATATAATTTGATCCTCAAACTTTTTATCAAAGTTATAATTTTAGTGCAATAAAATTAATAATAAGAATAATATTCATTCTTTATTTTAATAATTTAAAGTTAAATTATATAAGTTTTTGATATATTCATAAATATAAATATTTTAAATTTTTAAAGTTTACTAGAATTTAATTATATTTGAAATTTGAGTAATTAAAGAATACTAGTTATCTATTTTTAACATATATTGAAATTGATTTTTGCATAAACTAGAAAATAGGGTTCTAGTATAATTAATAAACTATAAGAGGCAAAATTTATATATTACACCAAAAGTCATAGAGCAAATAGTATAAAATCAAATTTATTTAGCGATGTTTAATTAAAATTCTAAGGAAGGGAAATTTTATTATAAAATACAAAATAGAATGATAAAAGATATCATTTTTAAATGTTAGATTATATATTTATACTATTTTTAATAATATTATTAAGTTAAATATTTTTTTCAATATTTTTATAGATTTTACTGGTTTTAAATTTTTTTAATTAATGTAATAACATAACATTATTAAAAAATATTTATTAATTAATTTTTAGTATTATATAAATTAATACTATAAGTATATTTAATATTATTATGTTTTAATATTACAATTATTGTCTAATTAGAAATCACAATATTTTACATTAACTTTAATTTTTTTAGTTACTTTAATATTTCTTTACTATTTTAATTACAAGTTTATTTGTGTTTAGTCTTTGATAACATAGATTAAAAATCCTAAGTAATTCATTTAAAACTACTCTAAGAAATAATTAGGATTATTACTTGTGTTATTTGTTTTAATGCTTTTAAAAAGCCAGGGTTGTAATTGATTTTCCTTAAGCGTTCCCTCATCCTTAATCTCTCTCTAGTTTTGCTCTACTCTTCTTTTTTCTCTTTCTTTGCATTTTTTAATTTCACGCATTAGGTCTTCACTTCACATGTTTAAAGGACTAAAATCAATTTAGCATTTTGTACGTGATCACTAGCTATGCTCAACTTGAAATGAGTCAAGTTCACCAATATAATCTTTTTGTGCCTTATGCTTATGTTCACCTCAAATGCTAAAATACAACGAATCCAAGCATTTAGATTAGGAAATAAAATTGGACTTTGACTTGGTCGCTTTTACATGTTAATATAAAACTTAAGGTACCAAATTATCTCCCCTAGAACTAGATAAGAGTACCAATGTATCTCTCAGTCTGGTCAAGGTACTAATGTATTTTTTACTAGGATTAGGCGAGGTAACAAAGTACCTCTTCGTTAAGTTAGTACATTTTAGGATTAGAAAACTAACTTATTAAGTAATGAGAATATTAAAAATATAACTTTAGATGCTATTTTTTAGATTTGAAATCGTTGTCTAAATAAAAAGATAAATTTTTCGTTATTATGATCTTAACAATATTATTTAAATACTATTTTCTAGGATTAGTTAGGGGTATTTATTATACACGTAAAGTTCAATAAACTTTCATGTGGCTTAGCACCTTTTTACTTAAAGGACGGGTGTATTTTTCTTATCAAAAGAATACAGCATGTTTTATTTTCTTAGCATTTTTTAAGTACATATTTATATTTTTATTATTTTTTACATAGTTTTGCATGTATTTAATATGAACTATATTCTAAATTATGATTTTATAAGTAATCTGATATCCAACAATACATCAAAGAGTTTATAAATATATTAAAATTTTATTTAAAATAATTATTTCTTAAATTTGATTAAAATAAAAAATATATATGTTTTAATAATTTTTATAATCATAAAATATCTAATTGGATCTTAAATTAATTAAAAAATACTTATTTATTAAATATTTATATTTATATTAGTATTTACAATCTAAAAATGAGAAAAATATTGAATGTACCTAAAAACTGCTATAAAAATGAAACACATGTTACTACTCTGATATGAAAAATTTACTCGTTCCTCATGTGTAAAAGCGTCAAACCACATGGTTGTTTTTTGAATTTTACGCTTATTATATATTTCTATATTTTTCTATATCACACTGTTTACCTCTTAATATTTAAAATTATAGTTTTTTATCATTATATTTTGGAATTTTACACTAAAAGTTTTTTGTTAGAATTCTAGTTTAACAATTATTAACTAGATTTGATTTTATACTATTTGTCCTTCAATTTTTAGTGTAATATATAAATTGTCTTTTATAATTTTGTATATTTTGATTATTTGCAGTAATATCCCTTTGTCTCGAAATTCCTTGCATTTAAATAATTAAATTGATAAAAAGATAAAAAATTTAATTTCTTATTAAAGTTATAATTCTAGTGTTACAATAATAATAATAATAATAATAATAATATCTATTTTCTTTTAATATTTTAAAATTAGATTATGTAAAATTTTAATCTTTTGATAAATATAAGTACTTTGAGAATATTTAGATTTTACTTGTATTTAATTGTGCTAGAAACTATAGTAATTAAAGAATACTATTCAGTTAGGATTTTACATATACTAAATATTATTTTTGCAAAAATTAAACAAGATGGCTCTAGTATAATAAATAATATATAGAGGATAATTTTATATTACACCAAAGATTAAAGAACAAATAGTAAACAAGTCAAATCTAATTAACGCAAATTCTGACAAAATAGATTATTAGTATAAAATTACAAAATAGAAAGATGAGAAAATATAAATTTAAAATGTTAAGGCTACTTAGTAGTTATCTCTTATTATTATAATATGTTTAAAAATAATAATAAATTAAATATTTTTGAATATCTTAAGATTCTATTAATTTAAGAAATTTATTAATGTAATAACATAAAAATATTTATTAACTAAATTTTAATATTATATAAATTAATACGATGAATATAATTAATATTACTATCTTTTAGGATTATAATCATTGTCTAATTAGAAATCATAATATTTTACAGCAACTTTAATAATTTTTAGTTAGTTTAATATCTGTTATTTACTTTGATTGTAAGTTTATTTATTTTTAGTGTTTTTGCTAATTTTACTTCTTGATAGTTGCAGGTTTTGAAAATTGATATTAGGAACCTTAAATGGTTCATTTAGAACTCTTTTGAAAATTAATTATGATTATTATTTGTGTTATTTGTTTTAAAGCTTTTAAAAATTAAGGTTGTAATTTATTTCCCTTAAGCGCCCCCTCATCCTTAGTTTCTTTCTAGTTTTCCCTATTCTCCTTTCTCTCTTTCTTTGTATGCTTTAATTTTCTATATTAGATTTTCACCTCACATGTTTAAAGGACTAAAATCAATCTACTATTTTGTATTAATCACCTTCAATGCCCAACTTAAAACGAGTCAAGTTTAACATTATATTTATGTTCATCTCATATGCTAAAAAGAAATTTGGCATTTAGATTTAGAAAATGAATTATACTCAAATTTGGTCACGTTCACCTGTGACGATAAAATCTAAGATACTCAGATATCTCCTGCTAGGATTAGATAAAGGTATCAATATACTTTCCTAATGAGGCTAATCAAGGTACTAATGCAAATTTTTCAAGGACTAGGCGAGGTATCAAAGTACATTTTCCTTAGATTAATATATTTTAAGGTACAAAATCAACTTATTAGGTGATAAGAATATTTAGAATATAACTTAAAATGTTATTTTTCATAAATAAAATCATTGTGCAAATAGAAAATCCATTTTTTAGTTAATATAATTAAAAATACTATCTTCTAGGACTAGAGCCAAGGGCAATTACTATATAATCTTTATGTTTTTTCATATTACACTAGTTATCCCTTAATATTCAAAATTTATATTTTTCATCATTCTTTTTTATAATTTTATACTAAAAATTACTTTAGTTAGAGTTTATGTCAAACAATCATATGGATTTTATACTATTTTTCTCCTTATTTTTGGTCTAAAATATAAATTGTCCCCTATATCTTATTTATTGCACTAAAATCTCCTTGTGTTTTGAAAGTCGATGCAATTAAAGAAATAAATTAATAAAAAAAAATTTTTGATCCTCATACTTCTCATGAAAGTTATAAATTCTAGTGTAATAAAATTAATAATAAGAATAATATTTATTTTATTTTAATATTTTAAAGTTAGATTATATAAATTTTCAATATTTTGATAAATATAAGTACTTTTACAATATTTAAATTTTAGTAGGATTTAATTATGCTAAGAATTAAAGTAATTCAAGAACATTAGTTAATTTTTTTACAAATATTAAAATTGACTTTTGCATAAATTAGGAAAGGGGACTCTAGTATAATAAATAAACTATATGAGACAATTTGTATAATATACCATAAATCAAGAGACAGATAGTATGAAAGCAAATATAGTTAGTAATGTTTAATTGAAATTTTGAGAAATGGGGATTTAATATAAAATTTCAAAATAGAAGGATGAAAAAAATATAATTTTAAAATATTAGGGGAGTAATTAGTATAATGTGAAAGACATATAAAGCAAATAGTAACTACCCTTTAGAGTTATTACTTAGTTAGGAATGTAACTTATTAATTAAATTAATAAAAAAATGATAAACTTACACATAAGGTTGTAAGAAATCTATAATTTATAAAATATAAATAAGGAGTGCCAAGCTTTTCTACGAGACTCCACATGGCAGAATTTCATGAAACCAGTTCATGTTATTTTTTAAAATGGTAAAATAAGATATTGACATATTTATAAAATTATTAATTATAATATTTATAAAAAATCAAATGTAATCTAAAAAGATAATTATAATAATTAGCATAGCTACTATATATTAATAATAAATTTTATTATCTTTTTAATAAAATATATATTTATATATATATATATATTAATAAAAATCATAATAAAATATTAGACAAAAAATTCTAAATTAGGATCATATAGAATAATTAAAAATTATTTGTGACATTTGAGAATTTATTGGTCGAATATAATAATTAGAAAAAAATTCAATCTATATGTATGTGATATTAAAAAGTAATAAAAAATAAAAAATAATTAGCAAGAATTCTAACAATATGATTTGTTTAAAAAATAATTAATATATATATATATATATTATATATATGTATATATTATATATATGTATATATGTACACACAACATATAATAAATATAAGAATTTCACAAGACTATATAGTGTATGAATTTTATAAATGACTAATATAAATGTAAATAAAAGTATCATAAAGATAAAAGTAAAACTTATATTTTATATTTATATTATTATAAATGAAATTATATATAATATATAAAATAAATATTAAAAAAAATAATCATGCAATATAATGAGTAAATTGCTAGTAAGTATATATGTCAAAATAAAAATATAATATGTTAAAATATAGTAACACATGTCAAAATATTTTTATGTCTCAAAATTTAACATATATCATGATTGTTCTTTTAAGTATTTTACTACTTTTTTTAAAAAGCATATTATTATTTTTAAATAAAAGTAGGATACTAAAAAATTTGTTTTTGCTAAGATTAGAAATATGAAGTAAAATGTAAAGTTAAAGTATTGAGGAGCGATTGATAAAATCTGAAACTCTAGCGTTTTCATACTGTCAAGGAGGACTTTTGAATGCAAGGTATAAGGAAACGGTGAAGGAATCTAGGGGTCTTGAAAGGCTAGATACTTGCACCATTTTTAACTTGTCGTTGAGCACCAAGATGGATAAGAGACTGAGCAGATAGAATGCTTCTCCAGGCCCAAGAAGGGTTAAAGCCGAGATTAGCATTTAAGATATTAGATGAATGGAAGTACTTATCCTTTAAGACCTCAGACAGAAAAGAATGAGGGTTAGATAGAATTCTCCAAAATTTTTACCAAGTAGAGCAGTATTAAAAGTCTTTAGATCTTTAAAACCAAAGCCCCTAATAAGTTTACTTTTGCAGAGCTTATGCTAAGATTTCCAGTGCAACTTTTTTTCTCTTCCCTTTTGACCCCAACAGAAATTTGCAATAATGCTATTAAGTTCATTACACAGAGATGCAGGAAGTCTAAAACAACTTATGGTGTATACTGAAATAGAGTAGGCAATAGCTTTAATAAGTACTTCTCTACCTACCAAGGACAAAAGTCTCTTTTCGGCCATCAACTTTTCTAGACACTTTAGGCTTTGGATCGTTAAAAGTGGTTCTTTTAGAGTGATGGATGACAGAGGGTAGGCCAAGATACTTGTCATGAGTACCAACATGGGATACACCAAGAAGATGGCAATTTGATCTCTAGTATGACAAGGAGTAATTTTACTAAAATAAATAATAAATCTCTCGAAATTTATTTCCTACCCACTGACGTAACCGTAATTTTTTAAAATATTCAGGAGATGAATAACTGCATTGTTGGTGGCAGAATAGAAAAACGGAATCATCAACGAAAAATAGATGGTTGAGTGTAGGGAATGATCTGGTTATACGAACCCCATTAAGGGTACTATTCAATTGGGCTTCATAAAACATATGAGATAAGGATTCAACACAAGAAATAAAGATAAAAGAGGACAATGGATCATCTCGGCGGATGCCTCTATTACTTTGAGATAGCCAGAGGCCTTGCCATTCATGTTGCTAGAGAAGGAGACTAAGGAAATACACTCCATAATCCAGGTAGTCCAGATAGAAGAAAAACCCATAACAGTCATCATATGCTTAATAAAAGGCCATTCAAGGCGATCAAACGTTTTAGCCATATCAACTTTAAGGGCAAATCATGATGATTACCAGTTCTTCTAGTTTTGAGCGCATGCATAATTTCGTGACCAATAATGATGTTATCTGCAATTGACCTTCCCTTAACAAAGGCATTTTGATTTTTCCCAATAATAGAAGGCATGAGAGGCTGGCGATTGATTATAAGAATTTTGGCAATTATCTTGTAGAAAGTAGTGCATAAACTTATAGGCCGAAACTGCTTTATTGATCTTGGATTCTTGACTTTAAGGATTAGAGAGATTACTATGTGATTGACACATCTGAGAACCTTAACACTGAAAATAAAAAGCTCTTAATAGCCTTACAGGTACTATCATTGAGATCATTCCAGTGAGGTTGAAAAAATCTAGCAGTGAAACCATCCCAAATAAGAGCCTCCCTAGGGTGAGGAGAGAGAATAGGGCGCTTTTGATTTCACCAATGGAGACATCAGTAGTGCTGGAATTCATATCATTCGTGACACGGCGAATGAAGTTATCAGCAACCAAAGAGAAGTCATGAATATTGTTGGAAACAAAGAGAGAGTTGAAATAAGAGCAAGCGGTATCCATAATTCTAAATTATGTCGAATGCCAAAAACCATACTCATCCTCAAGACCAGTGATCCTATTTTTAGCTCTGTGCTGAATCATTTTCGAGTGGAGAAAGGTAGTGTTATTATCTCCCAAAGCCAGCCAGTCTTGTCTAGCCTTTTGAGACCAAAAAATTCTTCGTTGAGGATTTCCTTTTAGAGTTCCCATTCTATCACAATTTTTATTTCTGGAGCATTCTTTAAGATGATGGATTCTATTTTTCATGGAATCAATATTTCTCCTGCTATTGGATTTAGAATTTCGTTTCCACACCAATAGATTAGAGCGACATTCTTTAAGTTTGGAGAGTAGTTCATACATTGGAGAGCCCCTGAAATCTTTAGACCAGGCATGTTTGATGATATTTTGGACTTCCAGATTATTGCACCATCTCCTTTTAAATCTAAGTAACGATGGGTATGGCCTGGAACTGAATCTTACAAGATAAGGCGATGGTCTGGTCCAAGATCATCAAGATGACAGAGAGTAGCATTTGGAAAATAGTTCCTCCATGAATTAGTGACAAGAGCTCTGTCTAATCTTTCCTAGATATTAGAATCCCAATGTCTTTTGTTATTCCAGGTGAAGGAAGGACCATTGAAACCCAGGTCTATAAGAGCTAAATTATTAACCAAACTCCGGAAGCCAGTATGCTTGTGCCAATCAAAAGGAAGACTCCCCCAGTTTATCAAATGGAAAGAGAATGGAATTAAAAGTCATCTATAAGCACAATTGGGGAGGAGAGTGTATTACAATAGTCAACAAAGGTAAGCAAACTGAAGATTTCTATTAAAATTTGAACTACTACAATGACAAGCTAAGAGGTCCCAATCACCAATAACTGGATCCGAAACCTTATAATGGCTGACAAAATCAAGGGTATTGATAATTGAGACAGACACAGAGTTATTCCAAGCTACAACTGAGCCACCTGTAGAAGCAACAAGGTCAATTAGAGTAAAATTGTTGAAGCCACATTTAACCGAAGATCTTTCAACCTTGACCTTTTTTATTCTTCGTTTCAATGATAAAGAGGAGGTCTGGAGAATGGGCATTGCAAAGTCCTTTGAGAGCATGGAATGTCAGGGTTTCCCCAAACCTTGACAATTCCAGCTCAAGAGCTTCATTGATTGAGATGGGGCCATTTGAGGCTGGCTTCCTCCGCCTTAGAAGAGTTTCCAGTCTTTCTTGACTTAGCATCATGATTCTTTATATTTTCGGAGTTTTCTCTGCCCCTTTCATTTTCACCATCCTCCGATAAGGATCTGTTAAGGAACTTGCTAGGTGAACGGGTTGTCGAAGTCCTTCAAAATAAATTACTGATTTTTCTAAACTAATTTGTAGAAATAGTGAAACCAAGTCAAATCTCAAGGGAACCAATGTGAATAGCTTCTCAAAGTTAAATAAAAATGAAGGGATTTTAAATGTTTGAACCAAAATTATAAATAAACAGAAAATAATGAAGGCTGAATATTAAAGTAAACAAAAATCAATCTTAATAAATTTCTAATTCAAGAGTGCTAATTCTATCCAATTGTAATCATGATCATAGGCTAAAATATCAATTTTTCTATTCAAGTACTTAGTCTATTTATTCGGAACAGCCGCAATAAGTTTAATTCTCTTAATATAATTGACTCAAACCTAGTATCCAAATCAAAACTTACCATTAGTCAACTGGACACGATAGCGTTCCATATCAACTCAATGATAGAATTAAGAATAGTGAGAATGACTAAACCAATATTAATTAATTGAGATAGCTGCAATTGAATTAACTTTGTTCCTTTATTTCCCTAGAGCCTATCATGTACGCTATATAATTCGAAAAGGCCACAATCACACACACATGAGCCAGCTCCTTGCTACTTGTGTCAATCGTTCATGACAATTACGGATCACAAACTCAAAGTTTAGCAATAGAAAAATCAATACCAAAGTTGAGTCCTCAGTTCAATCGATATCAAAAATTCATAAATAATAAAAATAAGAAATAAGAAATACTTGAATTGAAGAAGAATTCTGTTAAGTACAAAGCCTCACAAAATCACAATTGGAATTTATTCACTCTTGAATTAGAAACTAGAAACTTAGCCACACATGGTGGAGTAAAAATTCACAAGAAAAGAATAGAAGAAGAAAAATAATTAATAATCAAAGCACTCTCAGCCGTCCTCTTACTTGGTAGAACTAGCCTCCTTATATAGGAAGTCAAACCTAAACCTAAATAAGATAATCCTTATAAAAAAGAAATAAATTTCCTATATGATCTTATCTCTATAAGGAATGATAAGACAAAGGGTAATCTAAACAAATTAAAATCCTAAATAACATGGGAGTAAGTTCTCTTTATCCAGCACTTTCAAAATAAAGAAAATTACATAAAAGTGGGTCCACCACGAGTTTATCTTGAAAATTCAAAATTCTCTTCTGCAGATTCCAGCAGCTCACGGATTATAAGGCATGGTCACGCCTTATTGAAAATGATATTTTGCACAAATTTTTGCTCTTCCTCCAAAAGACTTAGTTTCTAACAAGTGATGCCTTAAAACATGTCTTTAGGCTGAATTCTACTCAATCCTTGATATTTCACCATCTAGATCAATTAAGCACATTATCCAATCAAAATGTAAGGGAATTAAACACAATATACGACTATTTATGATCTATCAAATTCCCCCACACGTAATTTATGGTTTTCCTCAAGCATACCTCAATTCAACATACCAATTCTTCTCTCTACTTCCTTTTTATCTCTTTTAATCTCCACAAATACTAAATAAGTTAAATATACATCAATAAATTGAATCATAATGACAATCAAGAGAGTAGCACTCATAGGATAAATTTTATGAAAAAAAGAACAAGTATCTCACTAATTCATCAAAATCAAAGCAACAAGACTTAATACCCTAACATGGTTTCACTCAATACTCTCAAAGTGTTTAGGGTGCATTTACTCTCAGAATCAAATCATAGCATGTTATTACCATAAGCTTGCTAATGAATCAAGTCTCCACCACTACACATGAATTAGATGCAAAAAATAAAGGGACTTCACAAGGGTTGTAATGGGGCTTAGGAAATGGTATGATAAAAGGATAAATTGAAGTGTTTCATAATTAAGACAAAAAGGTTAGATTCCTGCATGATAACTATGCTACATAACCACAAAACACACTACGAAAACCTTGAAATTTATTCCCACATCTTATATGAGAGCTAAAACTTTGGAGGAATAATATATAACAATTTAATTCAGTATATTTGATGAATACTTCTCCATTTATCCTATTTCATGAAAGGAATAAATATCAACTTTCTTTCTTTTATTTATTTTTTTTATATTTTTCGCTTTCATGCAACACTTCCCTTCTTGTCTTAACAAGGGTAGAAAAATAGGGGTAGCAAACGAAAGGTCTTGGATTAAACAATATGTGTTAAAAACAAGAAAAAGAAAATGGAAAATAGGCTCAAAGTGGCTAACTAAAAGTAAAATCAACAAGGTAGGTCTTTTAAGAGTCTAAGAATAGATTAATCCTAATTGCCCTATCATATTAAAGTATCAATCCAAAGATGTGGTCTCAACATGCATTTACAAGCAAGTTCTAGAATAAACATACTAAGTTTGATAACACTCAACAAAAACAATTAGAGCAAAATATAATGAACTGCTCTTAGGCTTAAAAGCTCACTTGAATGTTCAAATTTGTATCAAGTCTTGTACATTTTTCAATCAATAAACCAATGAGATACCATCAGATAATTTTAAAGAACACTAATCATGCTTATCCCTTTCATGCATTAACACTCAAACCAAAAATATATCTCTAACTTACATGGTATTCTAGGATATCAAAACGAAACTCAAGGTTGCAAAAGATAAATTAGCACATATGAATTAAAGCATACCTAATTCTAAGCATAAAAATATATTTTCAAAAAGAAAAGGAAATCATGTAATTATCATATTCCTCCCCCACACCTAAACTACACATTGTCCTCAATGTATCAAAAAGAAAATAGCTCACAAAAGAAATGAAAAGAAATGTGAAACTCCCCTGATTTGTGAGCTGTCATCGTGTAGGGCTGCTGTCGTTTTCTATTCTTGGCGAACTGTCGCGTCGCCAGGGATTCGAAAGTGTTCCTTTACTGCGCCGACGTGTTGAGGTCCTTTTTCGGGCGGTAGTCTTAAGGCGCACCGTGGATGGTGAGTGATAGGTGTTTGGGTGGAGGGAAGAGGAAGTGAATATTGGCTGTGGCTGTTGCAAAAGAAAAAAAGTTGGTGGCTGTTGCAAAATAAAACTTCCCCTCTTCTTTTCTCTTTGTTCTCCTTTCTTTAGAAAAAAATAAATAATATTAAAAAAAAGTAAAGAAGTCAAAATAAATCAGAAGATGTTTTGAAATAAGACATGGTCACACTTTATAAGAAACGAGCTTCTGTAAAATTAAGTAAAAAAGTCAAAACAAAGCAGAAGATGTTTTGAGATAAGGCATGGTCATGCCTTATAAGAAAGAGCTTCTGTAAAATTAAGTAAATAAGTCAAAACAAAGCAGGAGATGTTTTGAGATAAGGCGTGGTCATGCCTTATAAGAAACGAGCTTCTATAAAATTAAGTAGATAGGTCAAAACAAAGCAGAAGATGTTTTGAGATAAGGCGTGGTCACGCCTTATAAGAAATGAGCTTCTGAAAAATAAAGTAGAAAAGTCAAAACAAAGCAGAAGATGTTTTGAGATAAGGCGTGGTTACGCCTTATAAGAAACGAGCTTCTGGAACAAATTCAGTTAATGCTTCTGGGAGAGCTGTAAAAAGGTGTGGTCACACCTTATCGAAATTAGTCTCCTGCCAAAAAAATTGAACTTCTTCATTAAAAAAAAAAACTAAAAACTAAAAACTAAAAATAAAATAAACTAGGTGAAAGAAAATAAAAAGTATAAATAAAAATAAAGAAAGTATTTGGGTTGCCTCCCAATAGCGCAATTGTTTAACATCGTTATGCTCGATAGAATGATGAAACATCTGAGTCATCCAAATAAATAGGGTGATCCAAAGGAAAACTAATGAGACATGGAGCAATTTCACCCTTATGGAAGATCTTCAATTTATGACCATTCACTTTGAAAATTTTATCTGAATCTAAACTTTTAATTTCCACTGCACCATAAGAAAACACATTAATAACAACAAATGGACAGATCCATCGAGAACAAAACTTATCAGACATAAGCTTCAATCAAGAATTATATAATAATACTTTTTTATCAATCTCATAATCAATTCCTTCTAAAATAGATTGTACATCTAATTCTTGCTCATCACCAACACTTTCTTTTGCAAATACTTCCTGCACAATTGGATCAATTATATCAATATGGCAAAGAGAATGTACATTATTAGGATATTTCATTGCATTGAAAATATTAAATTTAACAATCTCTCTGTCAAACTCTACGGAGAAAGTACTCCCATCTACATTAATCTTTGTCTTAGCAGTTTTCATGAATGGTCATTCTAATAAAATCGAAGCTGATTTTGATGAGGAATTACCATCTATTTCCAAAATGTAAAAGTCAACAGGAAATATGAGCTCATTAACCTGCACCAAAACATCTTCAACAACTCCAAGGGGATGAATATAAGAATGATCAGCTAATTGAATCACTACACCAGTCTTTTGCAAGTTATTTAATTTCAACTCTTGATAAATAGAAAATGACATGATATTAATGGAAGCTCCTAAATCTAACATGACACACTCAATTTTCATATTACCAATAACACAAGGTAATGAAAACATACATGGATCCTTGCATTTTTCTGGCAATATTCTTTTGCAAGATAGCCGACACATTCTTACTTACCACCACTTTCTCCTTTTCCTTCATCCTTCTTTTGTTTGTGCATAATTCCTTCAAGAACTTTGCATATTTAGAAATTTGCTTGATAGCATCCAATAATGAGATATTTTTCTCCACCTTCCTAAATGTATCCAAGATCTCCTTTTCTTGCTCATCTTATTTTAGCTTAGCTAATCTGCTAGGAAAAGGAGGTAATGGCGTGTGAGATGAAAGAGATAGAGTAGGATCGAATTTTATCCCAAGTGATGCTTTAGAGGAAGCTTCTTCTTCCTTGTCCTTGCTCGATTCACTTTCCTTAAGTGGAATCGACCCTGAAGGAATCTCCTTTCCACTCCTTAGAAAAATTACACTAACATTCTCCTTTGGATTTATCTCTGTTTGTGAAGGTAGTTTTCCAGAATTTTGAGCCTCCAATTTACTAACCGACGTAGCCAATTGAGTAATTTGATTGCTTAAATTCTGAATGCTTGACCTTGTTTCCTGTTGAAATTGAAGAGCATCGTTAGCAAGACTTTTAACAATATAGGAAGTCAAACCTAAACCCTAATAAGATAATCCTTATAAAAAAGAAATAAACTTCTTATATGATCTTATCCCTATAAGGAAGGATAAGACAAAGGGTAATTTAAATAAATTAAAATCCTAAATAATATGAAAGTAAGTTCTCTTTATCCAGCACTTCCAAAATAAAGAAAATTACATAAAAGTGGGTCCACCACGAATTTATTTTGAAAATTCAAAATTTTCTTCTGCAGATTCCAGCAGCTCACGGATTGTAAGGCGTGGTTACGCCTTATTGAAAATTATCTTCTGCACAAATATTTGCTCTTCCTCCAAAAGACTTAGTTTTTGACAAGTGATGCCTTAAAACATGTCTTTAGGCTGAATTCCACTCAATCATTGATATTTCACTATCTATATTAGAATAAACACAATTTTCACAATTAAGCACATTATCCAATCAAAATGTAAGGGAATTAAACACAATAAGTATAACTATTTATGATCTATCACTAGGAAGTATGACATTACCATATTCTCTAGCTAATTTTTTCCATTTTTTAGTGCCAGTAAAATGACTGAGATCTTAGGATGAGCTTGAAACAATAACGGCAGGGTTCACAATTAGTTCTGGATTGGTTGAGTTCTAAGGAGAAGGGGATTCATTAAGGACGTCATTCACAATTTCTTCTAAAAAAGCATAAAAGGTATAGGAATCATAGGAGGGATCACCATTGTTGTTGATCTAGAGTGATAAGTTACCACTCTTACCAAAGAGGATTTCAGAAGCCAATTCTACCTTTTGGTCAAGAGAAAGGATGTCTAGCTTATCCAAGTGGGCATAATTCTTTATGATGTTGGGTTCAACAATATCAAGAAAAGCTGGAGGGGTATGGGTCAAGCTCAATTTAAGTTTGGAGTTTAAGTTAGAGGCTAGGCTTAGGTTATTAAGTCTAGGTTTGTAGAAAAAGTTTGGGTTTTTGGACCAGTTTGGATTATCTTGGGCTTTAAAATCTTACAAGTTTGTATCTAATAAAGAAAAAGTATAATATGGGTCCAGCTTAGGGAAGAGGGATGCAGTGGTAGAGGGTTCAAAAGAATCATGGACGTTAAGCATATGTAGGAGATCTTTTTTTGACAGTCTGCGCCATATTTTTATCTATTTTGGGAAAAACAATATTCGAGAAAAGGGGCATACCAAAGCAAAGTTGGCGGCTAAAGTAATATCTTTATGTTCAAGAATAGGAGACTACTGAGTATCGATGTCAAAAGAAAAAGAACTGCCAATTATACTTAGATCCTTCCCTTTATCATCATTTTCTTTCTTGGAAATCCATCAGTCTTCTTTAGGATGATCGATCATTAACTGGTTAATAGAAGTGATTCTGTTGGTAAGTTAGAGCCTAACTAGGAATGCCCTTACAAAGTAGTCAAAGTACTAAAAGCAGGAGCGTACAAAATAGCTGACATAGCAGGAAGAGAGATCACCTGGTTATAGAAGTCCAAGTACTCAAAAAGTACTACCAATACACACCCAAGAAAAAGCCTAGTCCGAGACACTTTGAGGTGCAAACTTATAAAGACTCCAGTCAAGGCACACTGAGCTCATCTTAGAGCGCTTAGCACATTATCGGTGCAAACTTATAAAGACGCCAGTCTAGGCGCACTGAGCTCATCTTAGAGCATTTAGCAAATTATCAGTGCATATTTTTAAAAATGTCATTCTAGGTGCACCGAGCTTATCTTAGAGCACTTGGCACATTATCAATGCATATCAAGCTCACTTCATGACTCACTACTACCATGTTACCAGTACCAACATGGATCGGTAGAAGCATTAAGCTCATGTCAAAGCAAATAGCACAAGAAATACGTCATGGAGATCGAGTTCTTATACTTGGCAAAAATTCTGATTCAGGTATGAAAGCTTGTCATATTTTAAATAACACCGAGTTCTTGTACTTAAAAAAATTTATATTTATAAATGAAAGGTCACCCCGTCCTTAATGTTACCGAGTTAGTATACTTTTCAAAATAGTTTGGTCAAGATGCAATAAAGAAATTCAAGTCAGGATAAGGAAAAGGTAAATTTCATTAAAACATAAAAATATTACAAAATTTGGAGCTCAAGACTCATAAACTATATCCCGAGCTTTGTTGAAGCCGTCCTCTACAATAAGATCATCTCCTGAGGGAGAAACTACATTAGCAACGTCAGCTCCAGCTTGCTCGCCACCTTCAGCTTCCTCAGTAGCTCTTTCTCAAGCCTTGTTGTCGATCTCCTCAATATCTAATTCTTTTAAAGAAAGTCAGATCAGCATCAAGGAACTTAGCCTTGACAGCCTCCTTATAGCTAGAAAGGAGAAAGGACATTTTCGAATAGAAGCCTTCTTTCTCAGCCTCGAACTTCTCACTAACTAAGGTTTGATCAATAAGTCTCGAGGTGATAGAAGCACATTCCAGCTTTAATTCAGTGATATGAAGGTCAACATTTCGCTTCTTGGCTGAAATTGAGCTAATTTAAGTTATAGAATTCTCATGTTGAATGTTGGCAGCTCGGACCTCGTTCTCCCATTTTTGCTCCTTAGCAGTAAAATCTTCATATTGATTCTGAAGGATATGTTCAGCATTCTCTGACTTGACGCGATCATGGGAAGCTTGTTCGCTCAGCTGCCTCTCATAATGCTACCGAGAATTGCCAAGCATCACACCCTATGAAAAAGAATTAATATATCAATTCAAGAGAAAAAGAAGAAATATAAGTCAATGTGAAGAAAGCTACTTAAAGAATAAGGGATATTTGTTGAGCATGAAGCTTGGAGGGATGGACATTCTCGAGCTCCTTCAAGTCGGCCCAAAAGTTTATTAACCTTATAAGTTCCTTAATTAATGGAGGAGTTTGAATGATTAGTCTCGTCCTATACTTTTTCTCCAGCTAAGGCCGAGTATTGGGGCACTAGTCTAAGGCAGCAATGTCCACCTCAATCCAGTCATCCTCGACTATCAACTGAGGAAGTTTCCCAAGGCTCCGAGAAAAGGAAGGAGAGCGCAACACTAGTGATTAATCATTAGCTTGAGAGGGGGGCTGTAGGCTAGGGTCAGACACGGTAGTGCTGTCTTCTAGGACTTCATGTTGCTCGGGAGCAGGTCGTGGAGCAAGATTAGTTGAGGATGAGTTGGTAGACATCTTCCCCTTATTAAGCTTAATCTTCTTCAGCTGCTTCATATCAATCACTACAAAAAGGAATATAGAAAAGCATTGTTAGATTCATAAAACATTAAAAAGATAAAGAAAAGGTACTGAACAAGAAGTACCGAGTAGGTATACCTGAAGAGTTGACACCTAGCTCGGATCCTTGTTCGATAGTGTCGATCTTAGAAAGGAATTGCTCGATTAAGGGAGACACAAGTCAAGCGATCCCTTTCTGATGTTCATTAAAGTTTGCCTATTTATAATGTCAGTTCAAGGTAAGTTTGATGGGTTTTTTGAGAGGAGGAACATGCCACCTCCTCAAAAGATTGGTAAAATCAGTTTTACGGGCAGCTAAGAAAAAGCGGTCACTCCAATTGTGAACAGAAGAGACGAGTCCGTCTAATAATTTAGATCCAGCTCGAGCCCTAAAATATATTAAAAAAATACTACTAGGTAAAAGCTAAAGAAAAAATAGGGAGTTGGAACTATACTAGAATATTTACAAAGTTGCTTAAAAGAAACAAGGCAGGCGAATCGAGTTCAAATGAAGTTAGGCTATAGACACATTTGAAAATTGACTTATTTGATTCTTAAAAAGTTAAACTTTGACTTATTTAATATTTATCATATTTTTGTCAATTAAATCTAAATTTTAAATTTTTTCAAATACGCTCTTGTATAACACATTACTAGATATTATATCAGTAAATTAATGAAATAGATATTATTTTTAATTTTTGTAGTTCAATTAAACCTAAAAATATAATTTTATTTCACTTTTAAAAATTTAAATTGGATGTATTTGATCCTTGAACACAAGTTCATGAAAGTATTTATTAAAAAATTTTAAATTAAATATATTTAACTTTTAGATATAAATTTAGAAGGCGAATTAACCATTTGTCCGGTACTATACTATGTTAATACGTGGCATGGAAGTTAGCTAACAAGATTGTAAAACAATCATTAACCATGCAACATATGAACATAGTATAGTAACAAACAAATGGTCAATTTGCCTCCTGAATTTATATCTAAAGGTTAAATATATTTAATTTAAAATTTTTCAATAAATATTTCTATGAACTTGTGTTCAAGGGTCAAATACATTCAATTTAAATTTTTTAAAAGTGAAACAAAATTAGAATTTTAGGTTTAATTAAATTACAAAAATTAAAAATAATATCTATTTCATTAATTTATTGATACAATATCTAGTAACGTATTATACAAGAACGTATTTGAAAAAATTTAAAATTTAGATTTAATTGATAAAAATATGATAAGTATTAAATAAGTCAAATTTTAACTTTTTGAGAATCAAATAAGTCAACTTTCAATTTTCTTAACAAATATTGCCCATAATTTGTTGTTTTTAGGTCGATTAAATCTGAATTTTAAATTTTATCAATTACGCTCTAGTATAGCGCGTTATTAAATATTGTAACAGTAAATTAATGAAATAAATATTATTTTTAATTGGAGGTATTTGATTCTTGGACATAAGTTCAAAAAGTTATTTGCTGAAAGATCTAAGTTTGGTGTATTTGATCCTTGAACATAAGTTTAAAGAAATATTTACTGAAAAAATTAAATTGAATGTATTTGACCCTTAGACAGAGGTTAGAAGGCAAATTGACCCTTTATCCGTATAATACCACATAAATTTGCAATGGATATAAACTACTCATGGGAATCACAACATATAAAAGCATTTTATTTCCTAGGTTTCAAAGTTATTATTATTATTATTATTATTATTATTATTATTATTATTATTATTATTATTATTATTATTAAGGTTAAATATTATTTACTCATGGTTTTATCAAATACACGAGTCAGTTTCTGTGTTTTTTTATTACATTAAGATCCTTTTGAATTTTAATAGAACTAACTACTACCATCTTCTGTGTTAGTCGAAAGACTGAACTGATAATTTAATATTACAATTTGATCATTTAACTTATTATCAAGTATCAAACTTATCTAAAATTAATTTTATTATCAAATTAGTGTAAAACATTATTTTAAGTACAAGTTAGTTTTAATGTCTAGTTAAAATAATAAATTTAATTTTCTTTTTCTTTTTTGCTCTAATTTTTTATTTTTAATACAATTTAATTCAAGCAAATCAAAACATTTAAAAACTACCTATATTTACAATAATATTATTAAATCACTAGATAATTAAGATTAATTATTAATAACATACAAACATGTTTAGTTAAAAAATATTGTTCTATTGTTATTTTTATTATAAGTTATAGTTAAATTATAAAAAACAGTAAAAATTAAATTAAATAATCATATTTTTAATCTAATGAAATAATTTAGACACTAAATTGATAAGTTAACCTCAAGTAATAACCAGATCCTAGACTTCTTTACAAGTAGCATTCTAGAGCTCCTATAAACTTTTAAAAGTGGAAAATTCTAATACCAAACTAGCCTTTTTAATGCTTTGGTGCTTTTATTGCCCCAGCTGATTAAAAACGAGGCCTTAACCTCAACCAATCTAAATCAATCTTTAAACCATGAAAATTACACAATTTTGTTAGAGCCTGAAAAGACCACCTTTGTCGTCCATTTCTATCCTCCTAAACTTAAAACCAACCACCAAAATAGTACTAGCCAAACCAACATTATCCTCACCCTCTCGGCCTCACATCCTCTTTCATACCATTCATTGGGACATAGAGGCAGTTGGAAGAGAAGAGCCCTTGCTCACAACAGTTGTACCCCAAGAAGGGTGATTATGATTAAGATTGTTGATGGTACTAATGTTGAGGAGATGGTCATTGTGTTAAAAACCATGGAGCAGTCCTCAGGAAGGCCTCCTAGGGATAAGAGACATAGGGCTAAAGAGAGAGCAAAAATAGGATATTTCATGTATAATCCTATATAATCTCGAAAGCTATCAGTTCGATATATAGACCGAATAAAAACAGGATATTTCATGTATAATCCTGTATAATCTCGAAAGCTATCAGTTCGATATGTAGACCGAATAAGCAAAAAATTTCAAGATTGACTGAGATATAGAAGAGCATATAAATTATCATATTTGTATATCCACCATTAAGGTAGATTGGCCAAGGCGGCAGGCCAAAGGCCACAACCTTAAAGATGAGGCAATCTTTGATAGCTCATCGGCTCTAATACTTATGTTGGCAATATACTCATGCTTTGGTATTCTCGATTGAATTATATAATAAGAAGTATTTTATTGAATTAAAAAGAAGATATATAGGTCCTTATAAGGAGTTATATGCAGATCCCGTGAGCTTTAAGGGAGGTTTGATAATGTGATGGAAGGGTAAAATTGAAGTGAAACTTTGGGCCCCTTAAATTTGTTTTTAACTCTGATATTGGATGAGTTGGTTACTGATGTTAGTTAGATTAGTTGCTTAATCTAACTTATAATTGGATGTTGTAGTTGCCTACATGAGTTGGCAACTAGTTAGTCCTTAACATAAAGGTTGTTATATATACTTTGTTGTAACTAACTTACTTGAAGAAAAAAAAAATACACTTCATGCATGCCACACACTCTCTCTCTCTCTCTCTCTCTCTCTCTCTCTCTCTCTCTCTCTCTCTCTCTCTCTCTCTCTCGTCTGTGTGTGTGTGCAATTTCCATACATATGTGATTTAAGATTGGAGTAAATTGGAACAATGTATTATCACACGCCCGAGTCTCGCAAGGAACTTGTATACCCCTGATTAAATAATATTCCAAAAATGTATGATCCAAAGCATATTTCTATGTCAGAAGCCAATAAATATTTGGTGTTCAATTATTTTTTAAAAGAAACTCCATAAACAAATAATTATTCTGAGACAAACAAATAAATATATGGATGATATTTTTCTCCAACATACATAAAGTTCGAAGTACAAGAAATTTACATGGCAACTATTACACTAATAACTTTATGGTATAATCTCTTCAAATTTTGTTAGGATGTCTCAAGAAAAATCTAGAAATGCAATTCCTGCAGGACCATGCAATAAATCTACAACTACTAGATCTTCAATCTTCAACTGATGCCCTGTTCATCATGGCTGATGCAGGACAAGTTCCCACAATTGTGCAGGCACCACAACAACTGGAAAAAGGAGATCTAGAGAAGCTTATCCCTCTTGAATGGGCAACAAACTATAAGAAACTTTACCAGTCTCAGGATAAGCAGATCCAAGCTACAGATCCCCTTTTTATCAAGCAAAAAGATGGTACTGTAAAAACCATCTTCAGAAAAACTGAAGAAACTTCATCTTCCTCTCCGTCCATCTTTCAAGCATCAATGATACAATCGATCCCATCTCCAAAACCTGAAAAGGGCCTTCTGGTACATGGTTTTCCCCCCTCCTGACGCTATGTCTATCCAGCCAAAATCAATGGCCACTTTATTTGGGACATTAATCCTTCGAAATGTGACCCAGGATGCAACTGTACAGAAGAACTAGGAGAACCATGTTTCCAGAAACCTGAACCTGAAAAACCCAGACTGATTCCAAAGGTATTCTATAGTTCTCCATGTTCATACAGGAAGCCCAGACGCGATGATCCGGACCTAGATGATGCATCAAAAATAAGGATTCCTTTACCTATTTACAAAGAGGCACTAGAGATCTTACAAAAGGATAGGCCATCTTCCTACAAAGTTTCTCTCCCATCCTATCGTGCAAACATACAAACTCCTGTGTCCACAGTCCTACCTGTCTAAAGCTGTTTTATGCTTCAAGACCATGATTTTCCTCCTTTGGAAAAATCAGAAAATATGAGATCTCAAGTCACCCCTTCAAAAGTAGCTCCTTCTGGGTAGATCGAGAAGCTCACTCAAGCAGAAAAAGTGCTAAACTAGCAAACTTCTAATGCTCTAGCCCAGAACACGTACCTGAAAAAGATCGATGGTAAGTTAGATCAGGCCTTACATTTCTCCTAGAAGTTAGATTAGAAGTTGGACACCTTCTCTCAAAAAGTACTCCAACTGTATTCCTCCTTAACCTCCAAATACCAAGCCTTGGATAGAGAGCTACGAGTACCCCAACCGATTACACCAGCCTTCACCCAAAAGGAAAAGGAAATTATGAGGCTCAAAAAGCAAATTGATCAAATTGAACATGACCTTAGAAAAGATCAGTCTTCTATGGTCCCTTCATTCACATCGGCAGCCTCTACATCTTCTGCAATAGCCCTCTCATATTACTTTGCATTTCCTTTCTTTCCACAACTAGAGCAAGAAGAAACTCCTTACCTACCTTTTGGTACTTTCTCACACCTCTATCCAAAAAGCTCCACACCCCAACAAAAGAAAACTTTACATCCTCCAGTCTTGAAAGGCAATAAATTGCCAGATCAATCTCTAATCAGCCCTTATGATTATGATTCTTCTTCAAATACCTCTGAAATGGCTGATATAACAAAAATACTCATGAACATCTATACTACTGAACCCTCTCCAGAAGTAGTAGAGCCTGAAGATGGCACAGAGGATGCACAGCCATATTTTGTTCCTATTGGAGCTTCACACCCAAGGTCGAAATCCACAGCTGGAACTGGACCTTGGTTCACTTTTGATGATCTGCCTCCATCAAAATGGAGAGATAAACTTTCTGAATTTTTGGTATGTATTGATCTTCAAATGACCTTTAATGGTGCCACACTCAAAAAGGGTATTGCTGAATTTGTAACAAGATTCACAGGTAGTTTAAGGGATTGGTTCCAGTCACAGCCTGAATACACCAGGCTCCAATTCGTGACTTTGCCCACTCCATCAGCTGCAGCCGCAGTCCTCCATAATCAGTTCCTTGGAAGCTATGATCTCATTATACGACAATAGAAACAGGAATATTTTAATCGAAAATGTTGTTCGTTAAAAATCAAGGATCTGGAAAGACATATTTTGCAATGTCCAAATTGTATTATGTCATTGGTGGGCACGACGGCGATGATACGTTAAAGTATACTTTCATCATCTCATTACCAGATGAGATTCAACTAGAAGTCAATAACATGATCGCCGTAACAAAGAAGCTAGTTACCTCAATTACTCTTGGAGAAATCTAGCAGTTTACTCTCTCCTCTATCAAGAGATTATGTGACCAGTAAGAATTATTCAGGAGACTGTCTCAATGAGATTTGATTGTTCAAAAGGCCTACAACAAAAGCCACCGCAAGATTAAATGTAAATCCTCCAATTGTGTCTGCTCCAGTCACAAGAAGAAAATCAGACACCATTTCCAAAGATACCCTCATAATAGAAGCAAAGAGTTCAGAAAGAAAAGGCCATATACAAAGAGGTTCAGATACTTCCGGAAAAAGAAAAAATCAAGACAACAAATCAGACAGATGCTACATCTGCCGAAAGAAGGGACATTATGCTAAAGATTGCCCTCAAAATCCGGAAAAGGCAGCAAGAATGATCCAGCAAGTTAGCATGTCCATGTCTCTACCAGATTCATTTGAAGAAGATATAGAGTCTCTCTTATCGGAACAAGACGATCTCACTTTAGAAAGTCTCTTTTGTATAGAGGAAGAACATTCAGATTCTACTGATTCCTTAGAAGAATCCTCCTCAGATTATGATGTTGATGAGATTCCAATCTTCAAGATCAGTCTTTTCTCAAAAGAAGAAAAGGACATACTAGCAAATGTGATGCAGTATCCTTTCTCTCCATCTTCGGTTCCCCAGTTGTCTCAACTTGCTACTAAGGTACCTCCAGTATCTTGTGTCCCTGTACAAGTCTTACCTTCAAGGTATTCAAAGCCTATCTCAGTCATAGCTTTCTTTGACACTGGAGCTCAAAGAAGCATGATGAATCCTGAAGTTCTCCCGTCTGAGCACTGGAAATCTCATATTTAGTTCTTCAGAGCAGCAAATGGCCAGACTTTTAAGACAACCTTGATCACAAAATAAAAAATCGGGATATAGTTCTTTCCTGATTGTGTGGTATGGACGCACATTATTGGCTTAGATCTCCCAAATAAAGACCTCTTAATAGGTTTTGATGTTTATCATCAAGCTCAAAAGCTTCAAATTCTTCCCAATGGAATAAAGTTCAAGAGGCAATTCCGTCCATATACAGATACTTCTAATCTGTTCGTCATAGCAGACACAGAACTACCATTCCTACAATATAAGGAAAAATTCCTTCCTTTTTGTCTAGAATCCCATTCACATTTTCAATATCCACTACCCTTGTGGAAAAATTCCTAGTTCCATTACAAGCCTCTGAATCATTTTTTGCAAGACAACAAGTTTCCTCTTCCTCGCATCTCGAACCTAAAAGTCTATATTCAGAAGGCCCAATACTATTCAAAATTTGATCTTAAAGCTGAATTTTGGCAATTGGTATCCATCCCTCAGAAAGATACAAAACAGCCTTTTGTATCCCAAACGCCCAATACCAATGGACAGTCATGCCTTTTGGGCTCAAAACAGCCCATTCTCAGTTCCAAAAAACAATGATAGAAATCTTTGAGCCTATCCTCTATTTCTCCCTAATCTACATTGATGATATTCTCTTATTCTCAGACACAGCTGAAGAATATCATCAACTCCTGAAACAATTCATTGCTATCATCCAGAAGTACGGAATAATGCTTTTAGAGAAGAAGAGTATTATTGGCCAGCAAGAGATAGAGTTCCTTGGAATGCATTTTAAGGACGACCAATATACGTATGGTTCACACTTGACAAAAGAGCTTGATAGTTTTCCAAATGAGAATCTCTCTGTAAAGCAAATCCAGCAATTTCTTGGGATACTCAACTATGTCAGGGAAGCTATACCATATCTATCCAGTTACACATGTCATCTTTCCAAAATGCTCAAAAAGAACCCCACCTCTTGGGGAACAGAACAGACAACAACTGTCAAGAGATTGGAAGAATTGGCTCAGAATCCTCCACCGCTTACCATCCTGTCTACAGGACATCTTATCCTACAGACAGATGCATCAGATCACGCATGGGGGGCAATTCTTCTTGAAAATCTCAATGACAAGGAAAAACTGTGTGGGCATGCATCAAGACAATTTTCTCCAGCAGAGAAGCATTACCATTCAACATATAAAGAGATTCTGGCAGTCAAATATTGGATAAAAAAGTTTGAATTTTTTCTAATCGGTCAACACTTCTTGATGCGAATGGATAACTCCTCATTTCCAAAGATTCTTGAATCCAATCAGAAAGCCTTACCAGAACCACAATTATTGAGGTTAAAGTCATGGTTTAGCAGGTATGATTTTGAAGTCCAGCATATAAAAGGAACAAAAAACCTCATCCCAGATTTCTTATCCAGATTATCAAAGCCACAACCAAAACCCCAACCTATTGTCCTCCTCACTTCAACAATTACTCTTCCGATAATTTTCATGGCCTCTACGTCTTCAAAAAAGCCTCGGCAACCTCCCTCACCACCAGACCTTCCTACAAGTCTCACAACGAAACAGGTCAATAATTTTGCCAAAAATATGATGTTCCATTATTTGGCAATCATCCAACAGACTTTCTCACTACCTATCCAACCCGATTTCTTTTATCCAGATTACCCTTGGTGCTTAATCTATCACCTTTCTCCTACCCATCCATAAATTGAAAGTGAACTATGGTTTCTATGGTGTCTTTCCACAGTTTGTTATCATGCTATAGAAGTGCCAGTCATGGACCTCCTATACTTCTTCAATATTGATACAAATGCAGGGATATATCCATGGAAATATCTCACTTGGTTCAAAACCCTATATCAATGGAAAAAGGATCTCCTCAAAATCATTCATGAAAATAAATTGTTCACAGACAATGACTTCAAGGCTTCAGGATATCATGCTATCTATATTCTTCACAGGCCTTACTTTAAGCTCTCATAAGATACCTATGCCACTCAAAACATCTGTCAATATTGGAGAATAATTGAAATGCCCGTACATCTTGCTCCTCCACCAATAATAAGGGAATTAAAACTCACTCTACAATTGAGAAATGATTCAGGAAGGACCAATGTCTCTACACCACTTATCTACACTTACAATGGACCTGATAATCAATGGATTGAACACTCCATCACTGAACGAGCTACTTTACCTTTGCTGCCATTACCACTAGATGATCCAAGTCTGACCACAGAACAACAAGATGCCATTATGCAGGATTCTCAGCCCCTAGACGATGATAGTGGTCCATGGTAACCAACCTTTTTGCTGGCAATGAAGACAACACAACACCAATCTCTCTCCTTCATAATTCATGAAATAATTGAGAAAAAGGTGTAGGAAGATAAGATTCCTGTCTTATCTTTTCCGTCCTAATATGTGTATTATTTTCTCTGTCCTTTTGTGCATGTGATAAGATTTTCTATCTTATCTATCTTTATGTAAAGTGTGTAATCTTATCTTTCTTCCCACCTTCGCGTAAAAGATAAGATTTTATCGTCTTATTGTAATAAGGCTCCTCATATAAAGAAGTCTTGAGTAGTGTAGAGGAGCCTTCTTTTCATTTATCAAGAAATAAAATATTTCCATGGTTTTAAACTTATCTTTCTCGATCCTTTGGCCACGAGTTTTAACAAGACGATCCGTTCTTCTAAAGCGACCAACCCGCCACAAGACCAAAGAGCACAAAGACCTTTCATGGCAAAAGCCAGCTTGAGGATTTATCTTACCCTGAGTTCTTGATGACGGAATTATTAGAATGAGCCTACCTTCATTTGATAAAAAATCGAGATACAGTTCTTTTTTGATTGTGTGGCATGGATGCACATTATTGACTCTGATACCAAATGAAGCCTAAAGCTGTTCATTCTAATAATTCTCATACTGTAAACTCAAGGCAAGATAAATCCTCAAGCTAAGACCAAGTGAAGGCAGCTTTGCCATAAAAGGTCTTTGTACTCTTTTGGATCCTTGTAGCCGAGTTAGTCCTTTTGAATATAGAAGAACAGATCATGCAAGCTAAAAACTCATAGCCAAAGGATCGAGAGGAAGAGATGAAGAGTTTACAAAGCCATAAGAAATTTTTTTATTTCTTGATAGATGAAAAGAAGGATCCTCCTACACTGCTCAAGACTTCTCTTTATATAGAGGAGCCTTATTACAATAAGACAGTAAAGATAAGATGGGAATCTTATCTTTTTAATAACGAAAAACACCTTGTCATTCTAAGTTGGAGTGAAAGAGAACAATAAGACGAGCATCAACTCTGTAACATAATTGATGGCTCATACGTCTTGCATCCATTAGCATTGCTCCAACTTATTTCTGCAAAAAGCTTCTTGACAAGCAATGTGGCTATGCCCCACACCTTCCTAATAGAAACCCTCTTCTTTCCCCCACCTTATTCCAAAAATAAAACTAAATAAACTGCAAGACAGGAACTAAGTACATGGAAGAGATACTCTGAAGTTGTCTAAAACCCATTTTCATAAGAGATTCAGCATCCAATTTTGAAACATCACAAATCCACCAACACACATTTGTAAGAGAACTTGGCAACCAAACAATCCAATGAACACATTACAATGCGATACAACCTCCTCATGAACTTGAAAGAGTTCAACAATGCTACCATTATTGTATGAAAAGAGCAAAAAAAAACAAGGCATTGACATTATGACAACTTGCTACTTTCTAGCTCTAGCAATGCACCTGATCCTGTGATTTCAGTCTACCTCTCGACCCTAGTTACGATGAGCAATAAGCAAATCCTCTCGAATGCGAGCAACTTAATACCTCTTGCAATAATTACATGTTAAAACAAAGGGCATTCAATCTATTATATAATAAGAAGGTGAATTTGACACATGCACAGGTTTAAAGGATAGCTTTGATTTCCAGTTTTTTAAAGATGGAGAGAGTATGTATAGGAATAACAACTAGTGAAAAGAACAATTCTATCAAAACAAGAGCACATTTTGTCCAAATCTAAAGTATAAGGAGCTTGGTTAAAGATAAAGACATGCACAGGTTCAAAGAATAGTTTTAATTTCCATGACTTCTAAAGGGATAGAATGTATCCACAGGAACAACAGTTGCTAAAAAGAAGGAACTCTACCAAAACAGACCAAATGGATACAAAAGATATTGACGCAGTCCGCGTAGATATATACATTGAGAGGGAAGGGAAAATGAGTTCTCAGAACCCAAGACAAGTGCCAAGTAAAAATTTCAAAGAGAACCAATACTTTCTTAGTTGAAAACTTGAGAAAAAGACACTTTCATCATCACCACATTAACCATATGTCAAAAGTGAGAACAAGTACCCTATTTTTGAAATTTTTTATTGAATAGCTATCTAGCTCATTTGAAAAATTTGAGGAAAAAGGAAAAGAAGAACTTTCATTATCCTAATGAAATCAACAATCTGTCATCAATTGCTTCAAAGAGATGCAGACCCTAACATTTTCCTAGCTATCAAGTTTCTTACCAAATTCAATCCAATAATCCAGTTACCACACTCTCTCACCAGCCAAGATCGTATTACATGGAAAGATAGTTAAAACTAATAGTTTGCAACTAATACAAACACAGGAAAACCAAACTTCTGAAAAGAATGTTCAAGTAAACAAGTATTATAGCTAATACTAATGAAGACAAAAGAAAATACAGCAGAATTCAACAAACTATATCAACACAGATATGAGTTTATTATGGTAGCAAAGCATTTAAACTTAAAGCTTTTGAAGCTCAAGGATGAAGAAACCACCTCTATGAAGAGGTTAGTTCCAACAAATGCACTCTCTTCGGTTACCACATTTACAAGAATTTCTCTATGCTAGCAGTTAAAGTAGTTTTGGGGACTGCGCCAATGATGGCATCCTTCTTCTCACCATCCTTGAAAATCATAACAGTTGGGATGCTTCGGATACCATATTGGGTCGCAACTGAAGGACTTTCATCAGTATTAAGCTTGTAGCACTTAAGCTTTCCAACATATTCCCCTGCAAGAGCATCGATTACAGGGTGGATCATGCGGCAAGGACCACACCATGGAGCCCAGAATTCAACCAGGACAGGGAATTCAGATTCGAGAACCAATGACTTCCATGTTTGGTCAGTAACAGCAAGCACTGCAATTCACAGGGCAAGGAAAAAAGTATAATTACGTGTTTCAACTAACTTCTTATTTTATATCCATAAACAAAGTCTAGTATTAACATGCAAGGCAACAAGGTGAGCAAGTATGCCAAAGCATCAGCCTCATACATGAAGAATATAACTTTTAACTCATGTAAATTCCGGGTTTCTCAAGCCAAAGGCAATAAATTGATACTGAAGCTAAGTTAGTTCAGTGTGGATACTGTACCCTGCATCTCAGATAGCATTTGTTAGTATTTCAAAACCAAGAAAACTTCACAATTTTGCAAGACTGAGACACCATGCTTTCAAATTACACTCTGCAAGTTGCAAAAATCTAGAGTCTACGCATTTAACTGATAATATAATCTAAAGCAAAAATCCTGAATAACCTGTTCAGCTATGAATTGGGTATATAAATAATCACGCGATACACTTCAAGACTATAAGTCCCATTTATCTTAAATGGTTAATCATGTTTATGACACCAAACATTTGGTCTCAGTACAGATTCTTAACAATTGCCATCATCGTCGAATAGCAAAAACTAAAACAACTGCTAATTAAACCAATCGAAAATAAGAAGACGAGATTACGAATCAAAACCTTCAACAGCAGTATCCTGAGCCTCGCAAACGATCATTCCAGGACGAGCGAGTTGAGAACGGGGAGGAGACCGAGCCAAGGAGCGAGCAGTAGTAACGGAACTGACCTTGAGACCCTTGGCCACCGGTAGCGTAACTGCGGGTCTCCGATTAACAGAAGAGGAAAGAGAAGAATTGGGGGGCAAAGCAGAAGAAGCACGTGGAATAGAAAGGGATTCAAGGACGGTAGCCATCAGAAAGAGAGATTGAATTTTGTAGGGAAGTTAGAAATGGGGATAATAATTATTATGAGATCGAGAAAGGTGGAAAGAGAAAAGAAATAAAATGAAAATAAAAATGAAAAAGGAAAAAGAAATAAAAGAAGAGTGAAGCAATGATGTGTACGTGTGTGTATTTGGTTGGTGTTTGTTTGGAGTTTAGCTAAAGAGGCAAGGATATTTGAGGATAGAGGAAAACGGTCGTAGTGGATTTTCACATGTGGCTTATTGTTACTGGTCACTGGTCTTAGCTTGTGGCATGCCATTTTCATATATAATGATATTCTTCTTTGGCAAAATCCGTTATTAATTACCTAAATTTTTTAGTTTATTTTATTTGATATTTAATTTTTATTTAATCTTTTATTCTGAAAATTAATAATTTTAGTAAATAAAAATGTAAAAATTCAATATAGTAAATAAAATTCTATAAAGTGTATAAACATTTTTTAGTTCAAAAACCATAAAAATATAAAAATTTAATAAAATAAATTAAAACAAAATTTTTATAAAGTAGGCTGAAAATTGAAGAATTTAATAATGAACTTTGCTTTTTAAATTAATTTGAATCTCAAAAACTAAGTCTACGGCTCTTTTAAGATTTTTGGAATTATACTATGAGGATTAAGAATATAATAATTTAGTGTTCTCATGTGATTATTTCAACTATAATATAACCCTATAACATTAACTATTCTTTTTAGGTTATTCTAAAACTAACTCAATATAATTTATAAAATTGAAACAATACTTATATATTCTAAATGAATATCCTAATCAATAATTTATTTGATTTATAACACAAAGTTTTACCTTTTCCAATGATGGAGTTAAGTAGAAATTATGTAATTCTCATATGTAAAATAATTTATTAATATTTATTACTATACTATATAGTATATACTTAAAATTAGATAATTCTTGTATATAAAAATTGATTATAATTACCAATTATGTTGAACATATTTATAAACTAATTTAATGGTAGATATATATCTCGACTTGGGCAAACTATCAAGTTCAAAATATTTTCTCCTCATTTAAAACTAAAAGCAAAAGAGCAACAATAATTAAAGAATAATGACTTATTGAATATAAAATCATTGTAGTTCATTCCTTTACTTGGGTTATGTTTCCTATTCTCTAACGAGGTCGTTATTTCTTAGTTTACTTTCTTGGTATTCCTTTTTCCTCGTAATGGTTCTTGAAGCTGAATACTGATGGGGCCTTCTGCAGTACCACGAAGCTAGCTCTTGCAAGTGGTGTTGTGCACGACTCTTGTGGTAACTGGATGATTGGATTTATTAATAGCAATTCAATTACTGAGGCAGAGCTTTGGAGCTTGTTTCAGGGGCTTGAGTTGGCATGGGAAAAAGGTTTTCGCAATCTTTTAGTCGAAACTGATAGCAGTAGAGTTTAGTGATGAGCTCTACCAATACTTACAATAAATTTCGTCCTTAATTATTGGCATCAATCTACTTTTTAACAGAGATTGGAATGTGTCTATCAAGCATTACAGAGCAGCAAATCAGCTGTTATGCCTATTGGCTTCCATATTTTAGATAATGCTCCTCCTTGTTTAGTTCCTATTCTTATGCATGATAGGAGCATGCGTCGCCCTTTTTCGAGAACCATAACGACTCTCGGCAACAGATATCTCGGCTCTCGCATCGATGAAGAATGCAACAAAATGTGATACTTGGTGTGAATTGCAGAATCCCGTAAATCATTGAGTTTCTGAATGCAAGTTGCGCCTGAAGCCTTTCGGCTGAGGGCACTCCTGCCTGGGTGTCACGCAATTGTCGCCCCCACCCCCTTTCACTACATCAAGAGGGGGGCTGATTCTGGCCTCCCGTGCGCCTTGTGCATGCAGTTGGCCTCAAAATTGAGTCCCTGGCGACTATTGCCACAACAATCGGTGATTGTAAGACTCTCTGACACTGCCGTGCGTGCTCGTCTGCCTAGAGGGAACCCTCGAGACCCCGATGCTGCCCTAAAAGGCAAATGCTCCAACTGCGACCCCATCTCAGGCGGGATTACCTGTTGAGTTTAAGCATATTAATAAGCAGAGGAAAAGAAACTTACCAAGATTCCTTTAGTAACGGCGAGCGAACCAGGAATAGCCCAGCTTAAGAATCGGGCGCCCTCGGCATTCTAATTGTAGTCTGGAAAAGCGTCCTCGGCGGCGGACCAGGCCCAAGTCCCTTGGAAGGGGGCGCCAGAGAGGGTGAGAGCCCCGTCATGCTCGGACCCTGTCGCAACACGAGGCGCTGTCTACGAGTCGGGTTGTTTGAGAATGCAGCCCAAATCGGGCAGTAAATTCCGTCTAAGGCTAAATACGGGCAAGAGACCGATAGTGAACAAGTATTGCAAGGGAAAGATGAAAAGGACTTGATGGGTTCTACTCGTGTTAGCTATAATCTAAGGCAGTGTACCTATCAATGCAGTCTAGCACTAATGGCGAGTATCAAGGTCGTATTCCTCGGGAAAGTGAAAGCCCAGAGTTACTCCTTTGTTCTTTGTTATATTAACCTAAAATTAGCGATAAATAATTTATAAACTAACTAATAGCTACAAGCTAAGTCCTAAGGGAGATGCAAGAGTGATTGGTAAACGAAATAATCAAGACAAGAAGACAAACCCAAAGAAAATCTAAACTAGTTGGCAATCAAACAAAAGATAAAGGATTGGTGAGTCTAATTATGCTACCCGTGGACGAATTCTTAACCGAGTTCGGTTTCTCTCTCGAGATAACCGAATTCCTAAATCTAATAACCTAAAGTTGGAATCTCTTCCTAACGATTG
Source organism: Ricinus communis (assembly GCF_019578655.1). Classification (NCBI taxonomy): domain Eukaryota; kingdom Viridiplantae; phylum Streptophyta; class Magnoliopsida; order Malpighiales; family Euphorbiaceae; genus Ricinus; species Ricinus communis. The sequence goes on along the minus strand of NC_063264.1, from coordinate 19,359,002 downwards.
ATTCTTAAATTAGTATTAAGCTTTAATCCGCCTCTATTTAGCTTTGTTAATTCTTAATCCGGCTAGTTAATTATCCTTATCTCTAAGCGATTATTAACCAGTTCTTGCTATTCAAAATTTCAATTGCCAAATGGACTTCTCAATCACACAAAGCAATCTAAACACACAATTCACAACGTCTCATGAATAATGCATTATCTTATTAATACTGAAAATAAGAAGAATACAAAACCAACTCAAACAATCCAAAATATAATATCAAGCCAACATAGTAAAGAAATCTCAATGGATTTAATCAATCTAGCTAATCATGTTCATTTTCAAAATACACAAGAATTCAATTACAACAATAAGCAAAGGTAGAGAAAACCCGATTACACCCTTGGATGAGAGTAAACAGCCCCAAATCCTTTTGCTCCAATTGAATCGATTCTTGTTCCTCTTGCTCGATTTGAAAATCAATCGACGAACCTCGCCCAATCTTTGATCTTTGAAGGGAATCTGATTGAAACCTTGATCCAAGTCTCTTTTTCTCTTAGTTTCAACTCAGAAAACCCTTAGGAAAAGAAAAATTAGGGTTTGGGACGTTCTAACCCTAGCCTCCTCCTTTTTTTTCTCTCTTCGTTCTTTTAATTAATACCCCCTGTCGCCTCCAACACGGCCGTGTCCCTGGCCGTGTTAAGGACACGGGCTGGTGTTCCTGGCCGTGTTACTCTCTGTGGCCGTGCTCCATAAGATCTACTTCTTCTTTGATGTCCAACACGTCCGTGTTGGTTCCCGTGTTGGTAACACGGCCTGTGTTTGTGACCGTGTTGGGAACACGGCCAGTGTTAAGACCAATACGGCCATGTTCAGCTTCCTTATGCTCGTACTTAGCTTGTTTCGGCAGCTTTGACGTCCAATTATGCTCCAATTCTTTCCTTTTTCATTCTTTGACTTCTTTTAGACCTAATGCACACAAACATACGCATAGGGTGAGTATTGGTACCAATTCACATCCAAATATCCATAAAATTGATCTTAAAAACCCCATTTAGATGTGTGTATTTTACGCACATCAAATAACCCCACACTTAGCTCATTGCTTGTCCTCAAGCAATCAAAAGTAAAATAAGGAAAATAAACCACTAAGAAAAAACACTTAAATTGACAGACAAACTAGAGAGCTCCTGCACATATCCTTAACAAGTGTAAGTCAAACAGACAGAAACGAAGCAATCAATTCAAGTATCACAACTAAGATGCTATTGATTCATAAAATACTATCTCAACAAAATTATTTAGAACCAACTCCTCACCAGATTCACTCTAAATCACTCAAAGTGTTTAAAGGGGTTATGTTTAATCGCTCAATGCATCAACTACTGCCTTACTTACTATATGCTTGCTCTGACATCCTACTCCTACCACTTATGGAGAGTCAACAACCATGTCAAGAGGTCTTTATAAGGGTTGTAATGGGGATTAGGTAGGGGTAGGTAAATTTGGTAAGAGTTGAACCTATGGTGTTCTGCAATGAAATATATGACATGCACACAAGTCATAATAATCACAAGGGGTAAACGATGGATAGTAGTCCAAGGTGGGAAATAGGAATCAAGTCAAAATGTTTAGCTCACTTACTTTCTTTCTTTTCATCACCTTTCCCTCTTATTCTTTTTTTTATATATTTTTCTTCTTTCTTTTTTTTTTCTTTTTTTTTTTCATAAGGGAAGAACATTCACATAATAGAGTGAATTTCTTTTTGGATTGAAGTAAGCTGCTACAAGATTCCAAAGCTATTCCCAAGATAAAAATTCCCAATAAAAACAACTCATGTGCAAAATCATAACCCAAAGCAGAATAAAACTAAGTGGTAATGGAATATGATAGAAAATGGTGAAAGATGGGGTTATCTACAGAATCAATAAACGAATGAAGGCTATTTGGCTAGAATGAAAACCTAAGTGCCTCTATCATACCAAAGTGTTAAACTCTCCTTGTGGCCCTCATAAGCATTACCGAGTAAGTTCTAAAAGTAAAGACAGTAATTGGCACTCTCAACAAGAAATAAAGCATATAAAGTGTATGCTTACAATTTAGGCTGAATTTCTCACAAGTGTGCTTTTGAGTAGGTTCCAAACAAAAATCATCAAAACATAATTAAATAAACCAAAGCAACTTAGTGCAAAACTCAAACTAATTATCTTACACTCTTCCGCAAAACTCAACACTATCGGTTTTACCCGATCACATGGACATAAACAGGATTTCAAAAGCAAGTCAACAGTAAGAGCATCGAAACAAAGTGAAAAAATTTCAAAATTTTACAAAAAATTGCACAAAGAATAAACAAATAACTGAGATGGAATAAATGAAATGCGATATATACACTAGAAAAGGATCTGAATTTCATATACAAAATAATAGAACATGAAAGCAAGTATATATTGATATCACCACCCCACACTTGAAGGACACACTGTCCTCAGTGTACAAAATATATGAAATGAAAAAGGAAAAAGAAACTAATACTGCCCTGATTATGGCTCCAGAGTGAAAAGAGGTGCATCAGTAGGTATATCAGGGCGTTGGCTGGTCTGTGGTGGAGGAGTGGCTACAAATAATAAAATAAGGAATTAAAATTGAAACTGAAATAAAAATTAAATAAAATATGAAGACTAAAACTAATAAAATGTTTCAAAATGAAAGGGTAAAAAAAAAATGAAAAAGAAATAAAATAAAATTTGGGGTGCCTCCCAAAAGCGCTTCTTTTTTATGTGATGAGTCTTCTTAGCTGGACTCATGGTCAAAAGCAAACGGGCGTGATCGACAACCATCCATCCTTCTTCCAAGCAAATGGCTTCAAGTATCCGCTAAAAGGGATAATCGTCGACTTCCTCTTCCTGACTGTCAAGCAAGCTGCCAGTATGATGGGCAACACTCGCTCCTCGTATAATTGAACGTCGTCATGATGCTGTAGGGGCTCTTCCAATTTGAAAGCTGGAGTTTCAACAATTGGAAGGATCGATGGTTGGGCAATTTCTTTAGGAGTGTCGATGGTTTTCTTCAGTCCCTGGCTTGGTTCACTTGCTAAAAGAAACTCTAGCTCCTCAAGACTTCTTCATTAGATAACTCGTGCTCATCTTCCATCATTGAAAGGACTTATGAAAAATCTATCAACAATTCCTCTAACTGCAACTCAAAGATCATCAACTGTATTCCTCGCTGGTAGTCTTCGGAGGATCATGTTTTCCTCTTCCTTTCCGGTTCTATCTCCATGTTCAAAGAGTCGTCCCGCACATAAGCATCATCGTCAAACATAATAGATAAACCGGAAAATTCTCACCCCGAACGCAAAGTGACGGCTACCAAATGTTCCTCGGATTCAGAGCGTTTGATGGAGTTCCCAATTGCTCTTCAACTAGTAACTTGAAGATTAAGCCTACTTGATGCTCTATGTTGTTAATCGAGGCTTGTTGTTCTTCAAGTATCCTCTCCGCTTGTTGGAATCTATCATCAAGACTTGTAATGAACCTCATCATCGGCCTCCTCCGACACTAACTCTTCATCTTGAGTTGAAGGTGCAAGATTAGGGTCATGTGGTTGGCCGAGATTCGTGGTTCGGGCTATCTAAGCTCCATCCATAGGGTGAATGAGTGCTCCACTCTTGATTATAGGTGCTTCCATACGAGTCATTTGGCCAATTGCCCGTATAATTCACCTGTTCACAATTATAAGAATAAGGAGTAAAATCACTGCACAATGGATAATCATTACTCAAATGTAAACCGCAACAAAATTCACAAAAAACTTGAGATGAAAGGATAGGAGTGGAGAGTCGATCAGTAGCCCTGCAAAACGATTCCACTCGAGCTTCTAAAGATGCACGGGTATCCCAATTTTTAGCACTCTCTTGGTTCCTAATCCCATTTTCCAATGCGTTATACACAGAGTTTGAGTTTAGCATTGAACCTCCTTATCATTCACTGTCTGAATCATAAACTTAAACTAAATAAATATGTACAAATAAAATAAAATAAATAAACAAATAAAAATAAAAATCATAAAATAATAAGAAAGAAAAAAAATGGCTAAATTAAAAAATAGCAAATTTCACTCTAGTTTCCAAACAATTCCCGAACGCTAGCGCCAAAACTTGATGGAGTTTACCTGTGTTAGCTACAATCTAAGGCAGTGTACCTATCGATGTAGTCTAACACTAATGGCGAGTATCAAGGTCGTATTCCTCGGAAAAGTGAAAGCCTAGAGTTACTCCTTTGTTCTTTGTTATATTAACCTAAAATTAGCGATAAATAATTTATAAACTAACTAATAGCTACAAGCTAAGTCCTAAGGGAGATGCAAGAGTGATTGGTAAACGAAATAATCAAGACAAGAAGACAAACCCAAAGGAAATCTAAACTAGTTGGCAATCAAACAAAAGATAAAGGATTGGTGAGTCTAATTATGCTACCCGTGGACGAATTCTTAACCGAGTTCTGTTTCTCTCTCGAGATAACCGAATTCCTAAATCTAATAACCTAAAGTTGGAATCTCTTCCTAACGATTGATTCTTAAATTAGCATTAAGCTTTAATCCGCCTCTATTAAGCTTTGTTAATTCTTAATCTGGCTAGTTAATTATCCTTATCTCTAAGCGATTATTAACCAGTTCTTACTATTCAAAATTCCAATTCTCCATAATATCTACTTCTTCTTTGATATCCAACACGTCCGTGTTGGTTCCCGTGTTGGTAACACGGCTCGTGTTTCAGGATCAGGAACACGCCTGTCAGACCAACACGCCTGCTCAGCCTTCCTCATGCTCGTGCTTAGCTTGTTTGGCAGCTTTGACGTCCAATTATACTCCAATTCTTTCCTTTTTCATTCTTTGACTTCTTTTAGACCTAATGCACATAAACATACGCATAGGGTGAGTGTTGGTACCAATTCACATCCAAATATCCATAAAATTGATCTTAAAAACCCCATTTAGATGTGTGTATTTTACGCACATCAGGACTTTCAAAAGAGAATCAAAGAGTGCTTGAAATTGTTTGAGGAAGCAGATAATGGGGGGTGGGTGATGCGCCTCGGTCGGATGTGAACGCCAAAAGCCGGCCCATCGATCGGCTCTAAAAGGACCGACATGGATTACAAGAATGGTCCAAGCCAAAGCTTTTGGTATGCCTGCAGAGATGTCCGCAGCTGATCGTGGGATCAGAAGGCACAGCGGCCACTGCGCGTCCGGCGCTTGGCCCGGGCTCCTATTCGGCCCATCTTGAAACATGCACCAAAGAGTCCGACATGTGTGTGAGTCAACAAAGAGTAAACCCAGTAAAGCGAACGGCTGGCGGGATCCCTCGTGGGTTGCACCGCCGATCGACCTTGATCTTCCGAGAAGGGTTCGAGTGAGAGCATGCCTGTCGAGACTGAAGATGGTGAACTATGCCCGAGCGGGCGAAGCCAAAGGAAACTCCGGTGGAGGCTCGCGGTGATAGTGACGTGGAAATCGCTCGTCCGACTTGGGTATAGGGGCGAAAGACTAATCGAACCATCTAGTAGCTGGTTCCTCCAAAGTTTCCCTTAGGATAGCTGGAGCTCGGGACGAGTTTTATCGGGTAAAGCCAATGATTAGAGGCATCGAGGGCGCAACACCCTCGACCTATTCTTAAACTTTAAATAGGTAGGACGTCATGGCTGCTTCATTGAGCTGGGCTAGGGAATCAAGAGCTCCAAGTGGGCCATTTTTGTAAGCAGAATCAGGATGCGGATGAACTGGAAGGGGTTACTTGCCCAATCACAGCTAACCTAGAACCCATAAAGGGTGTTGGTCGATTAAGACAATAAGACGGTGGTCATGGAAGTCGAAATCTGCTAAGCAGTGTGTAACAACTCACCTGCCGAATCAACTAGCCCTAAAAATGGATGGCACTTAAGCGCGCGACCTATACCCGGCCGTTAAGGCAAAAGCCAGGCCCCGATGAGTAGGAGGGCGGGGCAGTCGCTGCAAAACCCAGACTTACTACAGCGTCTTATGTTATCTAACCTAAACAAAATCAATGAAGTATTATGCTATGATTAAATATAAACAAACGATTAACTAAGTGTCAAATGATCTGAAAGGATTTAGGAAAACAATCGAAGGAAAAAGCAAACTCTAGGGGACCCAAGCTAGTTGGATTTTAGTGAAGATAAAGATTATATTGGTTACCAATTACAATTACCCGTGGACGAATTCTTAACTGAATTCGGTCTCCTTCTCGAGATAACCGAATTCCTAAACCTAATAACCTAAAGTTGGAATCTCTTCCTAACGTTTGATTATTCGATTAGCATTAAGGTTTAACCCGCCTCTATTAAGCTTTGTTAATTCTTAATTCGGCTAGTCAATTACCCTTATCTCTAAGTGATCATTAACCAGTTCTTGCTATTCAAATTTCCAATTACTAAATGAATTTCATAATTATATAAAGCAATCTGAATAGCATAACTCACAACGTCTCATGAATAAAGTGATTTCTCATTAATAATGAAAGCAAGAAGAGACAAGCATTGATAATCAAAATAAGCATTAAAATCAATCCAACAACATAGGAACCCCAATGGGTTTGACAAATTTAATTACTCATACTAATAAGCAAATCGAACCCTAATTTAGCAAATCGTTTTTTCCTATATAATTCTTTCAACACAGCTATGATCAAGCCCGTGCTGATCAGCACGGGCGGAGTCCAGGCCGTGTTGGACCTCTGCGTTCCGTATCTATTGACTTCTTCCTAGCCGTGCCCTAGCCGGTGCTGAGCCACCACGGGCCGTGGTGGCTTTGGAAAGCGTGCCAAAATGACACTCTTGAAGGGCAACTATTTGATGGTTCAGCACGGCCAGAGTCCAAGCCGTGCTAAACTTTGGAATGCTAGTCCTTCCTCAATTTGATGGATTTTGGTCCGTAATTGCACGTATTTCCCTCGATTACTGATAATGTCCCTCGATAATGACCTGAAATGTGAAAGGAATCAAAACACAGGTGATTCTGGCATAAAATAAGATAACTATGCACAGAAATGGAAACAATTGGGCATGTAAATATGTATAAAATGATGCATATCAAATCACCCCACACTTAAGCTTTTGCTTGTCCTCAAGCAATCAATAACTTAATACATGCACAAGCAAACATCACCCCTCAAATTCCATGCTAAAGTTCACAACTCAACCTTATTCAATATATAAAGAATGAAACTCAAGTAACTAACAAGTTATACACCTTTAAGGAAGAACTATAATAATACCATCTCGAAGCACAACTTATATAACAATTCAGCATTAAAGACTAAGAACCATTGCCTCACAGGAACCTCTCAAATCACTCACAGTATTTAAAGGTAAATAAGAAAATTCCCTCAACACAGCTGCACACAAGCTGTTTACTATAAGCTTGCTCATCGATCTTATCTTCGCTCCCACGAATAATTGAATACCATAATCAAAGTGTCTTTACAAGGGTTGAAATGAGGCTGGGATAAAGGTAAGAATATTTGGATAGAAGTGTAAAGTATACTGAAAAATCTTGCGCTTGTTTGAAATGAATGGTTCAGGAACTGAGTGCCAAAACAACAAAAAAATACTCACTAAGCCTTATTTGAAGTAAAGAATGCTCACAAGAATTAAATTTAGAAGAGTTAAGAGCTAAGAAGTAAGTCAAAAAAAATTTTCTCTTTTCTTTTTTTTATTTATATTATGTATATATATTACTGCATCTTATATAGGGGCTGCATGATTGGTGACATAATCAATAAGAATAGTTATCCAATTTGGATTGAAGGGAGCATAAAAAAAATGACTAAAAAGACTAAGTGAATTAAGAACAACGTTAGGCACTATGATTCCATAAATAAAGAAACATAACACATGATTACTCAGTATACAGGGTGAAAGGAAAGATAGATGTATAGAATGGTGTATGTGTAGTGATTAGGTGTAAATTATGAAGAAAAGGTTAAGGCTCAAACTGGCTGACTAATGGAAATAAAGGGTAGGCTTTTGGCCAGATATGGTGAATTCCTAAGTTGCCCAAATCATCTAATGGTATTCAAAAATTCATGTAACCGCAACAAGTATTACAGAGCAAGTTTTGGAAACGAAAGTAAGTACATCGCACACTCAAACAAGAAAAGTCATGAGCATAATGTGTAATGGATACTCAATTTTGGTTTAAAAACTCACGTTTGAAGTGGCTAAAATTCGCAATTGGTTCCCAAACTTATCAATTGAATCATCACGTAAATTGAATACGAGATTGTCATAATCAAAGTTCACAGTCAAAGGTTGTAAATTTGCAAGGAACTCAAGTAACACCAGTTTGACCCAGCCAAATTGACATATTGAATACAATGAAATTGCTTTCAAGAACAAAAGATAGAGAGGGACAATCAATTACTAGTGTGTGAATTAAGTCAATAATTACGAAAGAATAAACTAAACTTGAATGTCATGAAAAACCTAGGTCCTAACATCCTAAGAATAGTCCACTGTCATTGCCTTTAAACAATTAAGGGATATAGCCACACTTGAGTATAACACTGTCCACAGTGTTAGAAAAATTAAAATTGGATATAGCACATAACTAGCACATCATAATCATTGAAGATCATACTAAATGTACATATCAAGATGGCAAAGCAAAGTGTTCTACTAAAATAAATTAACATGAAAGGAAAATGAAAGAAAATAACATAAATTTGAAAATGCAAAAAGAAAAGAAAAGAAAGTAAAATAAAATAAAGAAGGAAAATAAAAAGGAAAAGGAAAAAGAAAAATAGCATAAATTTTTATTTCACTGCTGGTAGTCTGCCGAAGGCGCATCCTCACTAATCGGATCTGCTGGAGGATGAGGAGTAGGGGAAGTCGTTGAAGGAGGAGGCGGTGGTGGTGGCACAGGGTCCATGAAGCATCCCGCTAGATCAAACTCCATATCATCGATGAACCGCTGATTTTGTGCTCCAGTTTCCACCATCTTTTTAATCTGCTCCGCAATTAGGTCTGTCTGGGTGGCTTGCCTCTCCAGCCCATAAGCTATTGAAGCATTTCATTTAAACCTTAAAACTGTGCCCTAGTCTCCTCTTGAAACTGCCTAAACTCCTTTCTCATCAGGCAAACTCAAGATAGTGTCACATCAGAAATTGCAGACTCAATCTAGTCAGTCAGCCAAAGCACTAATATGAGAACTCGATGTCCCTGCAGAATAAGAAGATGAGGCTCCAGATGTAGGCATAAACACTCTGGCTAGGTTAGGAATCCTAACATCTAGAATCCCAGCCGTCGAGTCTTGGGCTCCACCGCCGCCTCTCCAGCCTCCCCGACTATTACGCGCACGAGCCTATACCTATGCCACGGTGTCGAGAGCCATGATCATCCTGCATGTTGATCATCTGTCCGATCCCTAGTGGTGTCATATCAAACTGCGGAAAGCTCCGGATGCAGTATACCATCCAATACATCCAATCTCTTGGCTAACCTAGTGACATACGGGCCAAAATAGTAGTACTTCTACTTCTGGGCGTCTACTATAAATGAATGGGTTTGACGAGCCAACAGATATCCCAAGTCAAGCTTCTTATGATGTTGCATAGCCCAGAGGATGAAGACATCGGTCTATGTTACCGCTCCAAAACTATCTCCCCGCTCAGAATCGTAAGCTAACAAAGTACGAGATATGAGATGATCCTAAGGCTAGACGCTTTAGACGCCGAAGCAAGAGATGGTTCGCATGAGTACCAATGAATCCCACATGATGTCGTACGAGATTGGGTTGATGTAGATGCATCCCTGATACTTTTCACTCGAGGTCTCCTGCTTAGTCCATAATCCTAAATGCATGCGGAATTGTGGAATTGACATTGAGAACTCCCTTCCCCCAAGTCTGAAGTAAACTGCATTAGGCTGATGCCACTTTGTGATCTATTGCTGCAGAAAGAAGGTGCTAAGGAATTCAATTGTAAGCTCGCAATAGGTTGACTCAATGATGTCGAAGAATCGTGCATATGGCAGAGTTTTGAACAGGGCACGCACATTCGGAGCCAAACCCACTCTTTCCAGGGATACGAAGTCGATGCAATGTCCAGCCATCACTTGCTTCCATCTCATGACTTGGAATCGGCTCTCGTTATCTGCATTTGGAAACTTCCATAAGGGATGATGACCAAAAGGGTGGATTCACAAATGGTGCTCTTCAGACTGAACTAGTCGGGTGCTGGTGCTAGTGCTGATGTAGGTGAAGTGGAGGAAGATGTTCCTTCGCCATGCGGGTGCTTGCTGGTAACGGCACGTTGCGGTTGCTTTCGACGTGATTGATCGCGGTCCCTCATATTGCCTAATGCAATGAATCATTAGTATTCGAACGAGAAATCAAGTTAACATAAATTATACCAAAAATTAAACAGCATAATGGCTATAATTCGACTAACAGAAAACTTTAGACTTAATAATAAGACTAAAGCCTTAATCTCCTGCATAAAACTAATTCACAGTTACATTCCAGCCTACTTTATCATGCACCAAATAAAGCAAATCTATGCTAACAATTGTTCATAAAAAAATGCCATAAATAAACTTTATTGCTGCCAATCCCCACACTTATCATTTCATTAGTCGAATTCACATCGAACATAGCAACTAGTATTAATTAAATCTAATCGAGGTCAAATTGAAGCTATGTAACAAAGTAAACTACCAAAGCATATCAAACTGTCCTAAATAATAATAAAAAATGCATAAAAGGAAAATTAAATTTAATCAAATAAAAGCAAAAGGCGAAGAGACTTACTTGAAGATGCCGTGACAGGTAAGAAAAATCAAAGACAAGGAAGAAAACAACACCTTGGAGCTTAGAGAGGGAAAGATGGGAAAATTTTGAGAAGGCCTACTTTTATAGTGACGGGGGTCAGCACGGGCGAGGGCAAGGCCGTGCTGTGACTCGGCCCGCCGAACCCCCAAGCCTCATTCTCGCGGCCCATCCGCTGGGTGAGGCATGGCCGTAGGTCAAGACACCGTGTCATTGTTCGTGATGCCTTCGGAAGCCGTGGTGGACGACTAGTTTTGCTTTGTGCTTTACGTGCATCTCCATCACGGGTCAGTACGGGCAGGACCAAAGATAGCCCGGTGATGTAGCCTGGTGGCCTCTTGGCCGTGGTGGGGATTCGCTTTTCCCAAATTCTATATGTGCATTTTCATCATGGGCATGACTCCGGCTATGCTGATCAGCACGGCTTGGCGTTGCAGCTCATGATGCCCACAGAAATCGTGGTAGACAAGTGAAGTCCGGGCTTTCCTTTGCCATCTCGAGTCGCCGAACTCCCTACCCACATTTAATACATATACACACACATTTTGGCTGTAAATCAAGTAAATAAATCAAACAGGGAAGTCTGTCTTCACCAATTACCAAAAATCCGACTTAAATTACTCAAACCCTAGATTCATACGACTATATTTAATTATTAAGTAAGTGTTCTAACTACCATCAAGCATGCAAACGACTGACAAAATAAAAATATAAAAATAAAATTTTGGGTTGCCTCCCAAAAAGCGCTTCTTTTTGGTCGAGCCGCTTAGCTGGACTCTGCAATAGCATTCCTGCCCTGTTGGCAAATTGAGAAGGTGGGCGCATTGTAAGCTGGGGCCTGAGGCATATAACCGCAAGGAGGCGATCCAATGTGTGCAACAGATGGCCAAGGAGGTGCTCTCCATACCGAGTTGGGATGCCTAGTCATCCACTCCAAATCCTGTCTAGATGACCTATCATAAACAAACTTACAACTACCCTTCTTGGGTGTATCATAGCATAAAGTTTCAAATTGATACAAGTTGTTTTCTTTAAAGGAATAACACACATCAACAAGCAAAGAAGCATGCAGAGCATCATCAATTAGTATATCCTGTGGTGGCTTTTCACATGCAAAACCAATCCCGTCAATAGCGCAAATGGCGTGAACATGGTCGGCGGGAGAACTATTAAATGAGAGTAAACTGAAAGTAACACAGTCATCCCCTACATTATGCTATAGTTTTCCCTCAAATAGGTCTATTTTAGCTCTAGCCGTGGTAAGGAAAGGTCTCCCTAAAATCAAAGGCACACCATGCTCATTATCCATATCCATAACCATAAAGTCCACAGGAAATATGAATTTATCTATCTTGACTAGCACATTCTCTACAATCCCCCTAGGAAGCTTAACAGAATGATAAGCTAATTGAATGCACATCCTAGTGGGTTTTGCTTCCCCTAAACCTAGCTTATTGAACATACTCGTGGGCATGACATTTATGCTAGCACCTAAATCAGCTAATGCATCATCAACACACAAGTTACCCAAAGTGTAAGGAATAGTAAAACTCCTTAGGTCGTGATGTTTCTTTGGTAACTTGCTCTGAAACACTGCTGGGCACTCTTTATTAAGCTTAACATATGCTACCTCCTCCAGTTTGCTTTTGCTGCTAAGTATGTCCTTCAAGAACTTGGCATACTTAGGCATCTGCTTTAATACGTCGACAAAAGGCAAGTTAATATGCAGTTGTCTAAAAATATCCAAAAGCTTACTGAATTGCTCTTGCGCTTCTACTTGCTTCAGTCTAGCAGGATAAGGAATCTTGGGTTGATACTCCCTGACTAGGATTGGTTTCACCTTTTTCCTCTCAGGTTCCTTAACCTTACTACTTGTCTCAACCTGCACATCAATAGTGGAATCGTCAAAAATAGGCTTAGAAGGAGCTGAAACTAACTTACCTGAATGCAAAGTGATGGCGTTCACGTGCTCCCTCGGGTTAGACTCAGTGGTGCTGGGGAGCGCTCCTTGTTGCCTTTCAGACAACATCTTAGAAATCTGTGCAATTTGATTTTCCAAGTTCTGAATGTATGCTTGTTGATTTCTAAGAGCACTATCGGTCTGCTGGAACCTCGTTTCAGTTGATGTGACAAACTTCATCATCAACTCCTCGAAGTTAGATTTCTTCTCGGCTGGTGGAGAAAGCTCTAATGGTCCAGTCTGCTGCTGCTGCTATGGTAGCTGATGATGTAGTCTCTGAAAGCCTAGTGGACCCTGGGCATTATTATTGTGCCAACTAAAATTGGGGTGATTTCTCCAACCAGGATTGTATATGCTGCTATAAGGGTTATTTTGCTGTCCGGGTGTATTCCGCATGTAATTAACCTGTTCATGGTCAGCAAAAACAATTGATGAAGTAGAGGAGCTAGCAAACATACCTCCCGCATTACAGTTTGCACCGTAGTGCGGGCCACCATAAAACTCGTAGCTTATTTGAGTTGCTTCAACCGGCATCTGAAGCTAGTCTAATTTCTTTGTCAGAAGCTCCACTTGAGCTGCCAAGGCTGCTGTAGAGTCTAACTGGTTGACCATTCCCTGTTTAACCGGCTGACTCCTAGAGGATTGCCACTGGTAGTTGTTCATGGCCATCTCCTCTATCAGGTTTTGCGCCTGCTACAGTGTCATGCTGTTCAAGGCTCCGCTTGCCGCAGCATCTACCATTTGCCTAGTAGCAAGGTTCAAATCGCTGTAAAAGGTCTGAACTTGCATCCATATTGGTAGACTGTGGTCTAGACAACATCTCAAAAAGTCCTTGTATCTCTCCCAAGCATCGTACATGCTCTCATCGTCCATTTGCACAAAAGAAAAAATGTCATTTCTCAGCTTAGCAGTCTTAGTTGGAGGAAAGTACTTGTAAATAAACTTTTCAGCCAAAAATTTTAAGGTAGTAATAGTGTTCGGTCGAAAGGACTGCAACCATCTCTTCGCTTGGTCCCTCAGAGAGAAAGGAAACAGCCTCAACCGAATGGCATCATTTAGTTGTTCCATTTATCTTGAAGGTGTCGCAGATTTCCAAGAAGCTGGCAATGTGAGCGTTTGGGTCCTCGCTCGGCAGTCCCCCAAATTGTACACTATTTTGCACATCTGTATCACATTTCACTTTATTTCAAATTTGTTGGCTGCCACAGGTGGTCGCAATATACTTGTTTGTGTCCCCTCAAGAGAAGGTCTAGCAAACTCGTACATAGTTCTGCCTTCATCTGCAACCCGATTGTTGTCCCCCATCCTTGCTGGTCTATTCACTGTAGCTTCAAACTCTATCTGCGCCTCCTCTTCTTCTTGCATACACTTCCTCAATAAATGGAGGGATTGTTCTAGTTCAGCAAGAGGGTCTACAGTAGTAGGATTAGAGCTTCTGGTCATAAACTACCTGAAATGGATACACAACAACCAAAGAACACAAGAATAAATACAATACTAAAGAATAAATAAAAAATTTGAAAGGACAAGGAAAATAGAAATGGCTAGATTAATTAAAAAAAACACAAATTCAATCTAGTTCACACAAAAATTTTCCCGGCAACGACGCTAAAATCTTGATACGCTATTTGTGCAGCTAAATCTAAGGCAGTGAACCTATCAATGCAGACTAGCACAAATGGTGAGTATCAAGGTCATATTCTTGGGAAAGGGTGATCCTAGACTTACTGTAGTGTCTTATGTTATCTAACCTAAATAAAATCAATGAAGAATTATGTTAAGATTAAATATAAACAAACAATTAACTAAGTGTCAAATGATCTGAAAGGATTTAGGAAAACAATTGAAGGAAAAAGCAAACCCTAGGGGACCTAAGATAGTTGGATTTTAATGAAGATAGAGATTATATTGGTTACCAATTGCAATTACCCATGGACGAATTCTTAACTGAATTTGGTCTCCCTCTCGAGATAACCGAATTCCTAAACCTAATAACCTAAAGTTGGAATCTCTTCCTAACAATCGCTTATTCGTTTAGCATTAAGGTTTAACCCGCCTCTATTAAGCTTTGTTAATTCTTAATTCGGCTAGTCAATTACCCTTATCTCTAAGTGATCATTAACCAGTTCTTGCTATTCAAATTTCTAATTACTAAATGAATTTCTCAATTGCATAAAGCAATCTTAATACCACAACTCACAACGTCTCATGAATAAAGTGATTTCTCATTAATAATGAAAGCAAGAAGAGACAAGCATTAATAATCAAAATTTCATAAGCAATAAAATTAATCCAACAACATAGGAACCTCAATGGATTTGACAAATTTAATTACTCATACTAATAAGCAACACAAAGTAAAGAATAGATTCAAAAATGTAAATTGAAGGCATGTACACCATTCTTCTACAAGTTGGATGAAAAACCCTAAATTCCCAATTCAGAATAGTAAACCCTAATTTGCCTCTTGAATGCTCTTAAATCTTGTCTTGATCTTCAATTTGATGTTAAAACAATTGTAATCCTTCCTTCAATAGATGAAATGATCTTCTAAGGTCGAGTATTGAAGTCTGGAAGAAGATGGTTTAAGCTTGTATATATGAAATCAAGTCAGAAAATCGAACCCTAATTCAGCAAATCATTTTTGCCTATATAATTCTTTTAGCACGGCCATGGTCAAGCCCGTGTTGATCTGCACAGGCGGAGTCTAGGCCGTGCTGGACCTCTGCGTTCCACATCTATTGACTTCTTCCTGGTCGTGCCCTAGCCAATGCTGAGCCACCATGGGCCGTGGTGGAGGCCGTTGTGGCTTCAGAAACCGTGCCAAAATGGCACTCTTGAAGGATAACTATTTGATGGTTCAGCACGGCCAGAGTCCAAGCCATGCTCAACCTTGGAATGCTAGTCCTTGCTTAATTTGATGGATTCTAGTCTGTAATTGCACGTATTTCCCTCGATTACTGATAATGTCCCTCGATAATGACCTGAAATGTCAAAGGAACCAAAACACAAGTGATTCTGGCATAAAAAAAGATAACTATGCACAAAAATGGAAATAATTGGCATATAAATATGTATAAAATGATGCATATCAACCGCATTAGGTCTCCAAGTGGAACAGCTTCTGGTCAATGGAACAATGTAGGCAAGGGACGTTGGCAAAATGGATCCGTGACCTCGGGAAAAGGATTGGCTTTGAGGGCTGGGGTCCCGATCTGAACTCGTCATTGTCGGTAGGGACGGGAGGACACCTCTTGAGGCCTTTCCCGGTCGAGCCGACTGACCCAGATAAGGGGAATCCGACTATTTAATTAAAATAAAGCATTGTGATGGTCCATACGGATGCTCACGCAATGTGATTTCTACCCAGTGCTCTGAATGTCAAAGTGAAGAAATTCAACCAAGCATAGGTAAATGACAGGAGTAACTATGACTCTCTTAAGGTAGCCAAATGCCTCATCATCTAATTAGTGACGCACATGAATGGATTAACGAGATTCCTACTGTCCCTATCTACTATCCAGCGAAACCATAGCTAAGGGAACGGGCTTGGCAAAATCAGCAAGGAAAGAAGACCCTGTTGAGTTTGACTCTAGTCCGGCTTTGTGAAATGACTTGAGAGGTGTAGGATAAGTGGGAGCCTTAACCAGCAACGATGAAATACCATTACTTTTAATGTTATTTTACTTATTCCTTGAATTGGAGGCGGGGGTACACCCCTCTTTTTGGACCTAAGGTCACTTCGGCGGCCGATCCGGGCGGAAGACATTGTTAGGTGGGGAGTTTGGTTGGGGCGGCACATCTGTTAAAAGATAACGTAGGTGTCCTAAGATGAGCTCAACGAGAACAGAAATCTCGTTTGGAACAAAAGGGTAAAAGCTCATTTGATTTTGATTTCCAGTACGAATACGAATCGTGAAAGCGTAGCCTATCGATCCTTTAGACCTTCAAAATTTGAAGCTAGAGGTGTCAGAAAAGTTACCACAGTGATAACTGGCTGCTCGTTTGCCGACCAACAATAGGGGCCCTCCGGCCCCTAAAGGCACGTGTCGTTGGCTAAGCCCTCGCGGGGGATGAGCCGCACGGGCTGCCTTGAATTACAATTTTTACCTGGCGGCGGACTGAATCCTTTGCAGATGACTTAAATACGCGATGAGGTATTGTAAGTGGAAGAGTGGCCTTGCTGCCACGATCCACTGAGATTCAGCCCTTCGTCACTCTGATTCGTCCCTCCCCTCCTCCCACATGCAAAATCAAAACCAATTTGTTCTTAAAAAATGGCCCTGAGGTTCCACGCTCCAAGGTCCAAGAATTCCCCAAGTCCCAAGTCCCAAAATCCTAAGTAATTCCACAAACTCAGCGGACTTGAGAACATCTAAGTTCTAGCCAGTGCTGCATGCAAGTCCCCCACACTATGCAGCACGGGGGCCAAATCCCAAAATCCTAAGTAATTCTACAAACTCAACGGACTTGAGCACACATCCAAGTTCTATTCTAGCTAGTGCTGCATGCAAGTCCCCCACACTATGGATGCTTAAAGTAATTTCTTAATGCAATGCAGCACGGGGGCCAAGTCTCCTTGCACAAGACCCGGGGAACAAGTCATATCACAGCCCAAAAAATCATTCGGACTAAGAATCACATGCAATGGCATGGGGCTGTGCTCCTAGCCAAAAACTGCATAATTTTGACTATATTCGGTATAAAGGTCCCTAAGCAAGCAATTTCACTTCGGAACTTTCCTTCGCCCGTATTGCATCACCGAAAAATCCTAATGGGCCTTTGCTGCGTTGCTGAAAAATCCTGACGGGCTGGTGCTCACTTACCAAAAAATCCTGATGGGCCCGTAGGTGAGAAATCCTTGTGTACCAGTGCCCATCAGGCCTACTAGTGAGTAGCATCGCACGCTTGCCAGCCCGTATTGTCACAGCCCCGATATCTAACAATGCTTCTACCGTGCGGCCTCCAACCTTCACCTTGACGAACAACCGACCCTTCTTTTCGGACTTAGGCATCTCAAATTTGGTCTTGATGGCACTGAGGAGTTATAGCGATCCCATTTTGGATTCCTCTTGCACTCGTTGGTGTTCTTCCCTTTCTTCGACCAACGCAGAGAGCTTGCTCTTCGTAGGGCATTCTCTTGCCTTATGTGGTCCATCGCAGAAGAAATACTTGATATGTGGCTTATCTTCATCCTGGTTGCCATGCTTGCCTCCCTCTTTGGGCCTGTCAAACCTGTAGGAGCCTTCCTTTTTGTGGTGGCGGTCTCCCCCACTCTTTCTGTTGCCGTTCCTTTCTTGGTCAGGCTTATGCTTATCTTGCCTTCTGATCTCTATCAAGGATTCGGCCACGGCAATAGCAGTGTTAAGATCTTGGACACCACAGCGCTCCAACTCCAACCTTACCCAAATCTGTAACCCATCTGTGAACGCAAACAAGGCTTCTTCATCGGTATAGTTGGGAATCTGAAGGAGTGTGTCGGTGAATTCTTTAACATACTCTTTGAAGCTTCCCGTATGTGAGAGTCGCCGCAACTTGGCCCTTACATCTCTAGTATCATTATCAGGGTAGAACTGCTTCTTCAGATCATCTTTGAACTCTACCCACGAGTTGATGATGCATGTCCCTTTTTCTATGTCGCCACTCCTCCTTCTCCACCATAATGTTGCGGTATCTTCTAGGAAGAGTGCGGCAGCATCAACCTTCTTGGCTTCTTTTACTAAGCCAAGTGCTTTGAAGTATTGCTCCAAACTCCATAGGAAGTTATCAATTTCCTTCGCGTTCCTTGAGCCTTTATAAGCTTTAGGCTTCGGAACATCTATCTTTGATGGAGTAGAGACTACCATAGGCATGCTTCCACTTCCCTGGATAGCTGCCTTCTTGCAGAGGATAAGCTCTTCCTCGGTTGCAAACAACCTAGCAACCATCCCATTAAGCATTTCCCTCAATGTCACAACCTCGATAAGGAGAGTTTTCTCTATGGTCTTGGCTTGTTCTTGACACTTGGACATCCCCTCGTTCAAGGCAGCTTGCATCCCTTCTTGAAGCTCTTCTCTTCCATTCTCGAGCTCCTCGATGTGTTGCTCTAAGTCCCCGAACGTATCTTGTCCCTCAGCCACCATTAGCTCTATCTTGGCTAGCCTGGCATCCATGTCAGATACAACGTCCCTCAAACTTCCTCTCTCCTTCCTAGGTGGCTTGGACGCTTCCAGTTGGTCCTTCACAGACTCACTGTTAGTTGGGCTTACCTCCTCGGTAACTCTGGTAGCCTCACTTGCTCCCGATGTCTTTGCCATTTCAAGACATGTTTAGCTTGCTTCGATACCAATTATCACGGGCTTGGTCTTTTTTACCAACGAACCGTGCGGCACTAGCTACTTTCTCCCCGCAGACAAGTAAGCTAGTCAGCCTTACTCTTCGAATGCTAGGCAAAATGCTAGCTATGATGGCAAGAAGAGCAAAGGGGAGCTAAAGACAACTTGGAGAGCTTTTGTAAAGAGAAATATCTTGATTTCTACTTGATTTGCTTGATGATTACAAATGAATTCTCTAAGCTATATATAGGCCTCCACCTCTTTAATGGATGGTTAGGATACATTTGATCTAATGGCTAAGATTAAGTATCTAGAATGTTTTACACACTTCCATACTTATCTACACATTATACATGCTTCTAAATTATTCTAGAATGTTCTAGATGCTTCAAGATGATTCTAGAATGTTCTAGAATCCTTTCTTGCTTTGTAGCGAACTCTGGAAGCTTCTTGGGCCTCTGAACCTTCATGCGAGAAGGGGAGATTTGCGGGCTGTGACAACATGCATGGGCCCGTTGGCATAAAATCATCGCGTGCCAGCCCCCTGTTGACGAGGCAGCGCGCCCATCAGGCCCGTTGGCGATAATCCTCGCACGTCAGCTAGTGCGCCCATCTGGCCGATTGGAGAGGAATCCTCGCGTGTCAGCCCCCTATTGTTGAGGCAGCGCGCCCATCGGGCCTAGTGGCGAGAATCCTTACACGCCAGGCTAGCCACTACTGGCGAGCCAGCGTGCCCGTTGGGCCAGTTGGCGAGAAATCCTCGCGTGCCAGCCCCCCATTGCGGAGGCAGCGTGCCTATCAGGCCCGTTGGTGAGAATCCTCCCATGCTAGCCCTCTATAGCCGAGGCAGCGTGCCCATAGGGCCCGTTGGCAGCGCATCCTCCCTGCCTAGCGCACGCATTGGCCAGTATTCTCACACCCTAGTGCGCTCGTTGGCAGCGCATCCTCTCAACTCCATCGTGCGCTTGGCGTGCTAGCCCGTGGGGGCAAGAATCCTCGGCTGTGAACCTCTGTTGGCGAGAAATCAGCTGCAGTGAACCTCCGTTGGCTAGTTTTCAAGCTCGTGCTGCGGCACTCCGCCACCACTATATTTGATGCCTCCATAGCCTTTTCCTAACAGTCTATCAGCCCTAATATATTCTAGAGAGCCTAGAAAGGTTGTAAAATTCTTATGAAATCAAGAGGATCATTGAATGCTAAGTTTGCTACTTGGTTGTCTATTGTAGCCCGATCACAACATGCGAGGTAGCCATTTAAGCCAATATCTCACAAGTTGAGCGTGCACTTTTAAAGAAAATGCACCTAACTCCAATAATTTTGACATATTTTTGAAGGGCCCTCCACAAGAAATGGTGATTTTTTAATGTAATATTTTTTATGAATTTCTTAATTTTTAATATTTAAAAAATAAAAAATATACTAAATGTGCTCAAAAACTTTTTAAAATTTTTCTGGTCGTATATTATATTATTCTTAACATATGTACAAAAAGTAAAATTAAAATTCCTTGAAATAAATTTTTTAAGAGGGGGTGTGATGGGTGGAATAGAGTGATGTCTCCTCCTGACAGACTTCAACATGCTTCTTAGCCCCTTTAGGGGGTGCAGTATGCCTCACCCCCTTGGAGGACTGGGGAGCCTGGGCGGGGGGGCATGTCTGGGATGCAAGATAGGCATTGGTATCAACGAAATTGGCCCGGCAACACCCCAACCCCCTCCCGCCTTGTCTCGGATGTCGGAAAATCTCCCGGGACACAGTGGGCCCACCCGGGCCCATTTTTGAAAGAATTCAAAAATGGAGCATGGGCATCACCCTTGCTTTAGGCATACATGGGGCTTTATTTTTTTTATTGTAGGTGAGGCATCGGGGTGTTATGTAGCCTATAATAGCCCCAGTCAAAACTGACGCGGGCCCGAATAAGAATTGACGGAATTTTATGTGGTTGTGATGGCCGTAGAGGGCGAGGCCGAGACATGGATGGAAGATCCAACCAAAGCTGTTGGGGCCCAACCCCATGCAAGAGCGTGCTAATAGGTTGTCAATGCACGGTATGGGCAATGCTTTGTCATAGGATGCCCGAAACCAAGCAATAGGCAACCTTGCTGCATGCCGACGCATGAGGCGACTCCTATTCGACCGAGTGATATGAATCAGGGCTGCCATAAGATTACATTGCAAAGGCATGAACCAAAAGGTCATAACAAACTTCAACATGCTTCTTAGCCCCTTTAGGGGGGTGCAGTATGCCTCACCCCCTTGGGGGGCTGGGAAGCCTGGGTGGGGGGGCATGTCTGGGCTGCAAGATAGGCATTATTATCCACAATATTAGCCCGCCAACACCCCAACTCCTCCCGCCCTATCTCAGATGTCGAAAAATTTCCCGGCACACGTTGTCCCACCCGGGCCCATTTTCAAAAAAATTAAAAAATGGAGCATGGGCATCACCCTTGCTTTAGGCATATATGGGGCTTTATTTTCTTATTGTAGGTGA
The DNA here is from genome assembly GCF_019578655.1 of Ricinus communis. Taxonomy (NCBI): domain Eukaryota; kingdom Viridiplantae; phylum Streptophyta; class Magnoliopsida; order Malpighiales; family Euphorbiaceae; genus Ricinus; species Ricinus communis. Next base: position 19,337,413 of record NC_063264.1, on the reverse strand, counting down.
GGCATCGAGGTGTTATGTAGCCTATAATAGCCCTAGTCGGAACTGACGCGGGCCCGAATAAGAATTGACAGAATTTTGTGCGGCTGTGATGGCCGTAGAGGGCGAGGCCGAGACATGGATGGAAGATCCAATCAAAGCTGTTGGGGCCCAACCCCATGCAAGAGCGTGCTAATAGGTTGTCAACGCACGGTGTGGGCAATGCTTTGTCATAGGATGCCCGAAACCAAGCAATAGGCAACCTTGCTGCATCTAACGCGTGAGGCGACTCCCATTCGGCCGAGTGATATGAATCAAGACTGCCATGAGATTACATTGCAAAGGCATGAACCAAAAGGTCCAAAATGGAAATAAAACTCATGCATGAAAACAAAAGTCCAACCTTATAATGAAGCATTCAGTCCATTTTGAAGAATAAAAGCCATTCGGCTATGATTAGGCCTTTGGGCTTAATTCATATTTATACGGGTTCTTATCTTTTGGGTTTTAGCTTAAGTAATTGTTTTAGTTTTTCTTTATTTAATTAAGGATTATTTTATTAGGTATGAGTTATATGTATTGTGTGTGGAGTTACAAATAGATGTACATAATTAGTTGTCATTTGGGAGTTACAAAATGAGTGACATCAATGTAAAAACAACCATTTTTAATGAGTTTTAAGGGGAATTAAAGGAAAAAATGTGGGGAAGCTCAAAAGACATCCATTTAGGTTTCTTTGTCTTGTTTTGGCTATAAATATCAAAGCCAAATCCATTTGTAAATATAGAAGAGATGAATGATAATCTTTGTTTGCTCTTTATGGGTGTTTTTTTGCTTAAGTTCTTGCATGAACTTTGAACTTATAAAACTATTTTTAGTTTGTGGCATTCTCTAACCAAAATCTTGTGTTTGATTCTTAACTTATCAAATCATACTTGGTTTGTGGCGTTTGGAGTTGAATTCAAGTGCCAGTTTCATTGTTGGAACTAGTTTTCCCTAACTTCACTTGAGGAAATCCATGGGTTTTGGAATCATCTTGATTGGAGGGTGTTTTCTTGCATTCCATATGTATCATAACTCATTAGTTCTTGGGGTGTATGGTTGCTAAGATGATGATTTCTTATCATTTGGTATCAGAGCTTGCTTCAAGTTGAGGTTTGCTTATCTTTGTGTTTTGTGTGTTATTGAAGTTTCTCATTTTCTTTGCTTTTTTTAGTGCTGAATTCTTCTTGTTTCAATTTTTGCCTTCTAAATACTCTCTGTTTTAAAATTTACACCTTTGTGTTCACTAAATAAATTTTTGTTTTGCCTTCTTGTTAATCTCTTTATGTAGTTTTCTTTTTCTGTTCCTTCAAATTCTGTATCATATCTTTTTTTCTTTCCTTCAAACTTCTTTATGGTTCTTTATTTTTATCTTTATTTCATCCATAGACACAAAAAGAAAAGAATGTTTCATGAAGCTGAGTTCATTAGACAATGTTGAAATCTTCGTTATCAATCTTATGATAAGATGTGGGTCAAAGAAATGATTGTTATGAAGATTGTAGACAAAATTTTTATTCTTCTAAATCTAAACCTAAGAGGTTAGATAGACAACTGATGAGCATAGTTTTACACATATTTGCTTGCATATTATTGCGTATGTTCTTAGCAATTATTGTGCTTTTATTCCCAGATCACCCGTGTTTTGTGTTCTTTTGCATTTCAGGAACATTTATATGACCGTCATCGGTGTTTAAGCAATTATAGATTAATACGTGCGGAAACGGACGAGAATTCATCAATATCGGACAAGAGCCCGCAATGCATACATTGAGCACGGCCTGGACTCTGGCCGTGCTCAACCATTGGCTTTGATTCTTGAAATTTGCACTTTGGGCACGGTTTAGTAGCCACCATGACCTTGACCGCGGCCCGTGGTGGCCAACACGGGTAGAAATATGGCCCGTGGTGGCCAACACGGGAGAAACTCTGACCGTGGTGAAACCCTACTTGGTGAGATCCACACTTTCAGCACGACCTAGACTTCGGCCGTCTTGACGGCTGACCTTGAACACGGTTGTGCTTTGAGTTAAATATATAAGAAAAATGAATTTTTCTTAGAAAAGAGAGGGGGAAAAAGAGTGACATAGAGCCACAGCTGGTTCGGTTCTGCGATTATTGAGTGCAAGAGAGAGTTACGGTGAGTAAGAATCCCTGAATCGCAAGGTTCCAAGTGCAAAACAGTGGTGGAGTAATTCAAGAGGCAGTTTGGGAGATTAATCAAAGTGTAGATCCAGGATTTGGAGTACGTTCATCCAATTCGAGAGAAAAGGGTGTACATGTTTTATTTTCATTATTCTTTCATTGTAATTGATTTCCTAGATTGTTTTAAACATGAACATGTTTAGCTAGACTGATTTAATCCATTGGGATTTCTTTACTATGTTGGCTTGATATTATATTGTTGGATTGTTTGAGTTGGTTTTGTATTCTTCTTGTTTCGGTATTAATAAGATAATCATTATTCATGAGACGTTGTGAATTGTGTGTTTAGATTGCTTTGTGTGATTGAGAAGTCCATTTGGCAATTGGAATTTTGAATAGCAAGAACTGGTTAATAATCGCTTAGAGATAAGGATAATTAACTAGCCGGATTAAGAATTAACAAAGCTTAATAGAGGCGGATTAAAGCTTAATGCTAATTTAAGAATCAATCGTTAGGAAGAGATTCCAACTTTAGGTTATTAGGTTTAGGAATTCGGTTATCTCGAGAGAGAAACCGAATTCGGTTAAGAATTCATCCACGGGTAGTATAATTAGACTCACCGATCCTTTATCTTTTATTCGGTTGCCAACTGGTTTAGATTCCCTTTGGGTTTGTCTTCTTGTCTTGATTATTTCATTTATCAATTACTCCTGCATCTCCCTCAAAACTTAGCTTGTAGTTAATAGTTAGTTTAGAATTTATTCATTATCCATTTTAGGTTAATATAACAAAGAACAAAGGAGTAACTCTGGGCTTTCACTTTCCCGAGGAATACGACCTTGATACTCGCCATTAGTGCTAGACTGCATCGATAGGTACACTACCTTAGATGTAGGTTGCATAAAGAGCCCATCAAGTTTTTGGCGCCGTTGCCGGGGAATGTTTGAAAACTAGAGTGAAATTTGCTATTTGTTAATTTAGCCATTTTTTTTCTTTCTTATTATTTTATGATTTTTATTTTTATTTATTTATTTATTTTATTTTATTTGTACATATTTATTTAGTTTAAGTTTATGATTCAGATAGTGAATGATAAGGAGGTTTAATGCTAAACTCAAACTCTTTGTATGACGCATTGGAAAATGGGATTAGGAACCAAGAGAGTGCTAAAAATTGGGATACCCGTGCATCTTTAGAAGCTCGAGTGGAATCGTTTTGCCAGGCTACCGATCAACTCTCCACTCCTCTCCTTTCATCTCAAGTTTTTTGTGAATTTTATTGCGGTTTACATTTGAGTAATAATTGTCCATTGTGCAGTGATTTTACTCCTTATTCTTATAACTGTGAACAGGTGAATTATACGGGCAATTGGCCAAATGACTTGTATAGAAGCACCTATAATCAAGAGTGGAGGACTCATTCACCCTATGGATGGAGCTTAGATGGCCCAGAACCACCAGAATCTCAGCAACCACATCAGCAGCCTAATCTTGCACCTTCAACTCAAGATGAAGAGTTAGTGTCGGAGGAGCTGATGATGAGGTTCATTACAAGTCTTGATGATAGATTCCAACAAACAGAGAGGATACTTGAAGATCAACAAGCCTCGATTAAGAACATAGAGCATCAAGTAGGCTAAATCTTCAAGTTACTAGCTGAAGAGGAATTGGGAACTCCATCAGACGCTACGGAATCCGAGGAACACTTGAGCACCGTCACTTTGTGTTCAGGTGAGAATTTTTCTGGTTTATCTACTATGTTTGATGATTATGCTTCTGTGCAGGACGATTTCTTGAACATGGAGATGGAACCAGAAAAGGAAGAGGCGAACATAATTCCTTTGAAAGACTATCAGCGGGAATGTATGCGATTGATGATGCTGAGTTGCGTTAGAGGAATTGTTGGTAGATTTTCCACAAGTCCCTTCGATGATGGAAGATGAGCACGAGTTATCCAATGAAGAAGTCTTGGAGGAGCTCGAGTTTCTTCTAGCAAGTGAACCAAGCCAGGGACTGAAGAAAACCATCGACACTCCTGAAGAGATTGCCCAACCATCGATCCTTCCAATTTTTGAAACTCCGACTTTCAAATTGGAAGAGCCCCTAGAAACATCATGACTACGTTCAATTATACGAGGAGCTAGTCTTGCCCATCATATTGGCGACTTGCTTGATAGTCGGGAAGAGGAAATTGACGATTATCCCTCTAAGCGGATACTTGAAGACATTTGCTTGGAATAAGGATGGATGGTCGTCGATCACGCCCATTTGCCTTTCACCATGAGTCCAAATTTAAGAAGACTCATCACATAAAAAAGAAGCGCTTTTGGGAGGCACCCCAATTTTTATCTTTAATTTCTAATTTTTAACCTTTTGTTTTGAAACATTTTATTAGTTTTAGTTTTCATATTTTCAATTTCGATTTTATTTCTTTATTTTATTATTTTCAGATTCTACCGAGGAGGCACTGAATTTCCACAACATCAGCCTCGATGGATGATCAGGGCAGTCCCCTAGATCTTTTTATTTTTCTGCATTTATTTACTTTATTTTTCATACATGTCATGCACTTGGATTTTATTGCCTTTGTTCTCTTAGTTGAGCATTCCATGCGGGGTATCCATAACATTTTACACTGAGGACAGTGTGTTCTTCAAGTGTGGGGTGCTTATGGGTAAACCTTAATCTCTCATATGTTTTTTTTAATATATCTGAAATTGCTATGGCTAGGTGTTGTGTATTTTTAGGGGATGTTAGGACACTGTGTTTTTATGCACTTGAGTATGCTATTTTTGAGCTGATTGATGACTTGATTTATAGAATTGTAGTTACTTTTCTTTCTTTGTTCATTGTCCTTGGAAAACAATTTATGGTGTTTTACACATCAACCGGGTTAAACCGGTGTTATTTAATTATTTTCGAATTGTCGAATTTTAACTTAGAACGTTGATAATATCATATGCATGTGTTTCTTAAGTAATGATTCAATTAATGATGTTGCGAACCAACTGCACCTAATACCACACCTGAAAGTGAGATTTTGAGCCAGTTGAGCATTCATTATACTTATGCTCTTTATATTTCTTGTTTGAGTGTGCATTGTACTTAACTTTGCTTCTAGAACTTGCTTTGTAATGCGTGTTGAAGTTACATGAATATTGTGAATACCATGAGATGATTTGGGCGATTTAGGATTCACCACATTTGACCAAAAGCCTATCACCTTATGTTTCCATTAGTTAGCCAGTTTTTGAGCCTTAACCTTTTCTTCATAATCTACACCTATACACTTCAATTATACCATTCTTTACATTTTTCTTTCCTTCACCCTTATGCTGGAATTTCTTTCTGTGATTTGTTCAACTTTATGTGGGATTAAAATTCTAGTTGCTATGTTGGTAAATTCACTAAATCTTTTTGATATTTTAAATGCTCCCTTTGATCTAATTTGTATCTATTATTCTTTATGTTTATTCGAGTTGTATGCAGCAGTTGCTAATAAGCTGCTAGTTCATTTCTTTAAAAAAAAGAAAGAAGAAAAAAAAATATAATAAACAAATCTCTTTAATTATTTATCTTTTTATTGGATTTAGAGCATTTGTGAGCGTTATTCTATGAAGTAGGGATTTTAGTGAATGATTCTTTTTGTGATCTTAGGCATTTAATCCTTTGAGCATATACTATTGTTTATCGCACGAATTCCAGCATTTTCATACTTCTGTCCAAATCTCCGTACCTTTATCCTAGCCCCATTACAACCTTGGTAAAGACCCTTTGATTTTGGTATTTACTTATTCACAGTAGCGAAGATATGATTTATGATCAAGCTTATGGTGAGCGGGTCTTGTGCATTTGCTTTGAGGGATTTGTTATTTACCTAATATACACTTTGAGCAACTTGAGTGATCCCTGTGAGGCATTGGTTCATGATGTTTGTGTTGAGTTGTCATTTAAGTTACTCATGCATTAATATTATTTCCATTCTGTGTTAATGATTTGCAATTTGATTTATGATTGAGTATCCTTTGAGATGTGTTGAATACTATCTGTTGTGGACTAGGGGCATAAACTGTAAGGAATTACTAACTGTAGTTTTATGGGGTGAGTTGTTAATTGCTTGAGGACAAGCAATAGCTTAAGTGTGGGGTAATTTGATGAGCATAGTTTTACACATATTTGCTTGCATATTATTGCGTATGTTCTTAGCAATTATTGTGCTTTTATTCCCAGATCACCCGTGTTTTGTGTTTTTTTGCATTTCAGGAACATTTATAGGACCGTCATCGGTGTTTAAGCAATTATAGATCAATAAGTGCGGAAACGGACGAGAATTCATCAATATCGGACAAGAGCCCGCAATGCATACATTGAGCACGGCCTGGACTCTGGCCGTGCTCAACCATTGGCTTTGATTCTTGAAATTTGCACTTTGGGCACGGTTTCCATAGCGACCACAGCCTTCAGCACGGCCCGTGGTGGCCAACACGGGTAGAAACACGGCCCGTGGTGGCCAACACGGGGAGAAACACGGCCGTGGTGAAACCCTACTTGGTGAGATCCACAGTTTCAGCACGGCCTGGACTTCGGCCGTGCTGAGTTAAATATATAAGAAAAATGAATTTTTCTTAGAAAAAGAGAGGGGGAAAAAGAGTGACATAGAGCCCTAGAGGCTGGTTCGGTTTCTGCACAGTATTGAGTGCAAGAGAGAGTTGCGGTGAGTAAGAATCCCGGAATCGCAAGGTTCCGAGTGCAAAACAGTAGTGGAGTAATTCAAGAGGCAGTTTGGGAGATTAATCAAAGTGTAGATCCAGATTTGGAGCTGTTCATCCAATTCGAGAGAAAAGGGTGTACATGTTTTATTTTCATTATTCTTTCATTGTAATTGATTTCCTAGATTGTTTTAAACATGAACATGTTTAGCTAGACTGATTTAATCCATTGGGATTTCTTTACTATGTTGGCTTGATATTATATTGTTGGATTGTTTGAGTTGGTTTTGTATTCTTCTTGTTTTCAGTATTAATAAGATAATCATTATTCATGAGACGTTGTGAATTGTGTGTTTAGATTGCTTTGTGTGATTGAGAAGTCCATTTGGCAATTGGAATTTTGAATAGCAAGAACTGGTTAATAATCGCTTAGAGATAAGGATAATTAACTAGCCGGATTAAGAATTAACAAAGCTTAATAGAGGCGGATTAAAGCTTAATGCTAATTTAAGAATCAATCGTTAGGAAGAGATTCCAACTTTAGGTTATTAGGTTTAGGAATTCGGTTATCTCGAGAGAGAAACCGAATTTGGTTAAGAATTCGTCCACGGGTAGCATAATTAGACTTACCGATCCTTTATCTTTTGTTCGGTTGCTAACTAGTTTAGATTCCCTTTGGGTTTGTCTTCTTGTCTTGATTATTTCATTTATCAATTACTCCTGCATGTCCCTCAGAAATTAGCTTGTAGTTAATAGTTAGTTTAGAATTTATTCATTATCCATTTTAGGTTAATATAACAAAGAACAAAGGAGTAACTCTGGGCTTTCACTTTCCCGAGGAATACGACCTTGATACTCGCCATTAGTGCTAGACTGCATCGATAGGTACACTGCCTTAGATGTAGGTTGCATAAAGAGCCCATCAAGTTTTTGTTGATAAATTATCCAAGGAGAACAAGTTTTTAAGAATCGATCTTGAAGCATTTAAGCATGAGCTTGACGAGTTCAAGATGTTGACTAATAGCTTTCTTAAGCATCTTAAAGATAAAGTCGATTCTATGCCATCATTAAAGACTAACATCAATGATGTAAAGGAGGTAAATTGCTTTACTGAAGTTAATGTAGATTTTGAAGACTTGATAATTGGAGATGACAAGAAAGACAATGACCTGTTACCTTTGAATGAATTCAATTATGAAGAGTTTGTTGCTGATGGAGAGGCAATGGTTCAATTAGTGAAGAATGAAAGAGTTTTGCTTGATAAAACCGAGACTTTTGAGCATGTTGAATTTATTGGTACTAAAAATATTATTTGTTCTAAAGTTCCTCTAATCGCTATTGTGAAGGAATTGCAGGTTGATGATGCCATTCCATTACCATTTGAGATTATATGTTTATTTCTTTCGCAATATTTGGGCAAAATTCGAGGACGAATTTTATTTTAAGAAAGGGGGAATGATATGAATCAAGGCTGCCATGAGATTACATTGCAAAGGCATGAACCAAAAGGTCCAAAATGGAAATGCAATTCATGCATGAGAATAAGAGTCCAACCTTATAATGAAGCATTCAGTCCATTTTGAAGAATAAAAGCCATTCGGCTATAATTAGGCCTTTGGGCTTAATTCATATTTATATGGGTTCTTATCTTTTGGGTTTTAGCTTAAGTAATTGTTTTAGTTTTTCTTTATTTAATTAAGGATTATTTTATTAGGTATGAGTTATATGTATTGTGTGTGGAGTTACAAATAGATGCATATAATTAGTTGTCATTTGGGAGTTATAAAATGAGTGACATCAATGTAAAAACAACCACTTTTAATGAGTTTTAAGGGGAATTAAAGGGAAAAACATGGGGAAGCTCAAAAGACATCCATTTAGGTTTCTTTGTCTTGTTTTGGCTATAAATATCAAAGCGAAATCCATTTGTAAATATAGAAGAAATGAATGATAATCTTTGTTTGCTTTTTGTGAGTGTTTTTTTGCTTAAGTTCTTACATGAACTTTGAACTCATCAAACTATTTTTAGTTTGTGGCATTCTCTAACCAAAATCTTGTGTTTGATTCTTAACTTATCAAATCATACTTGGTTTGTGGCATTTGGAGTTGAATTCAAGTGCTAGTTTCATTGTTGGAACTAGTTTTCCCTAACTTCACTTGAGGAGATCCTTGGGTTTTGGAATCATCTTGATTGGAGGGTGTTTTCTTGCATTCCATATATATTATAACTCATTAGGTATTGGGGTGTATGGTTGCTAAGATGATGATTTCCTATACTAACTTGTTTTTCAGGTTTTTGCGCAATGTCAAAAGAAAAAGTTTCAAGTAGTGTTGGAGCATCCATTGAGCAAACTTTGCAAGCAATGCAAAAGGAGTTTGAAAGAATGTATAGGCAAATGGATGATGTTATTGAAAGTGTGAGAAGGCAAGGTGAAACTGTTATAAGGATTTAAAATAAGCCTAGAAGAGAAAGGCAACTAGCCTTTGAACAAGAGGATTATGATGTCGAAGATGACTTGGAGGATGACCAAGCAACCACTTTTGGTGGAGATGACCATCTTAGGAGACACAATAGGAGATCAAGGCAAGATGGTGTAGATCGCAATCTAGGTAGCATCAAAATGAAAATTCCTTCCTTTCAAGGAAAGAATGATCCTGATGTATACTTGGAATGGGAGCAAAAGGTGGAGATGATCTTCAAATGCCATAACTATTCAAAGGAGAAAAAGGTAAAACTTGCTGCCGTTGAGTTTTGTGATTACGCTAGTGTTTGGTGGCATCATTTGTGTAGGAAAAGGAGACGAAATTGAGAAAGACCCGTAGGGTCATGGATGGAGATGAAAAGCATCATAAGGAAGAGGTTCATTCCTAATTATTACTATAGAGATTTGCATCAACGATTGCAAACTCTAAGGCAAGGAACCATGAGTGTGGAGGAGTACCACAAAGAAATGGAAATGGCTATGATTAAAGCAAATATGGAGGAGGATAGAGAGGCCACCATGGTAAGATTCTTGAATGGTCTAAACAAGAATATTGCTAATCTTGTGGAGTTGCAACATTATATGGAACTTGAGGACATGGTGAATGTGGCCATGAAAATTGAAAGGCAACTCAAGCGAAAAGGTGCAAGTAAGTTTGATTCTAAACTTAATTCGAGTTCTAGTTCTTCTAATTGGAAATCGAATTGGAGTAAAAAGGATGATAAATTTGCTAAGCCTAAAATGGATAAGAATAAGAATAAAAATGAAATAGGCAGCAAAAACAAAGTTGAGAATCAAGCTAATCAATCTAGAAGCTTGACGTGTCTTAAGTGTCTTGGACATTGTCATTATGCACGTGATTGCCCTAATAAGAGGACCATGATTGTTAGAGATGGAATTGTTGAATCTGAAAGTGAAAATAAAAATGATAATGAGAATGATGACATGCCAACTTTAGAGGATGTTAGTGATGTTGAGTATGCTAAAGGGGATGTGTTAGTAGTACAACGCACATTTAATTTACAATGTAAACACAATGAACATGGAGAGCAGCGTGAGAATTTGTTTTATACTCATTGTTTAAGTGCTAATAAGTTGTGTAACATGATTGTTGATAGCGGAAGTTGTACTAATGTTGCTAGTACTTTGCTTGTGGAGAAATTGAAATTACCAACTACCAAACACCCAAAGCCTTACAAGTTGCAATGATTGAATGATAGTGGTGTTGTGAAGGTAAATAAGCAAGTGCTAATTTCTTTTTCCATTGGAAGATATAAGGATGAGGTGCTTTGTGATGTGGTTCCCGTGTATGCTGGACATGTTTTGTTGGGACGACCTTGGCAATACGATAGGCGTGTGATTTATGATGGGTTCAAGAATCGATATTCTTTGACTATTGATGGACAAAAGTTCAATCTTAGACCATTATTGCCAAGTCCATTTTTAATGATCAAGTGAGAATTAAACAACAATATGAAGAGCTTGAATCTTCATATAGGGAATATCTAGGGAGGGAGCAAGAAATAGTGAAAAAAGAAAAAGGTAAGGTAAGTGGTAAAAGTGAGTATAATGGGAAACACAAGGTGAGAGAAAACAAGGGAGATGAGAGTGAAAGAAAAATAAATGTGTATGCAAAGCCAAGTGATGTAAGGAAAACACTAACCTTGAGGCAGTCCTTACTTGTACTCATGTACAAGGAAGTTTTGATGATTTCTAACGATCTTAACAAGGATTTGCCTAGTGTTGTTCTTGAGCTTTTGCAGGAATATGAAGACCTCTTTCCCGAAGATGTGCCTAAAGGATTACCACCAATTCGAGAAATTGAACATTAAATTGATTTCATTCCGAGTGCAAGCATACCAAATAGGCCAGCATACAGATGCAACCCCGAGGAGACAAAAGAAATCCAAAGGCAAGTGAGTGAGCTTGTGTACATAAGAGAAAGCATGAGTCCTTGCGCAGTTCCTGTAATTTTAGTGCCCAAGAAAGATGGTTCGTGGAGGATGTGTGTTGATTGTCGCACCGTCAACAAAATAACGGTAAAGTATCGCCATCCTATACCTAGGCTAGATGACATGTTGGATGAATTGCATGGTGCTTATGTGTTTTCTAAAGTAGATTTAAAATCTGGATTTCATCAAATAAGAATGCATGAGGGTGATGAATGGAAAACCGCTTTCAAAACAAAACATGGATTATATGAGTGGCTAGTCATGCCGTTTGGTTTAATTAATGCTCCAAGTACTTTTATGCGATTGATGAATCATGTTTTGCGTACTTTCATTGGAAAGTTTGTAGTGGTTTATTTTGATGATATTCTTGTGTACAACAAATCTTTAGATGAGCATGTAATACATTTAAAGCTGGTTTTTGATGTGTTAAGGCAAGAGACATTATATGCTAATCTTAAGAAATGCACTTTTTGCACTAATGAAATTATTTTTCTTAGATATATCATTAATGACAAGAGAATTCATGTTGATCAAGAAAAAGTAAAAGTAATTAAAGAGTGGACAAAACCTACTAGTGTGCATGATGTTAGGAGTTTTCATGGTCTTGCTAGCTTTTATAGGAGATTTATTAAGGATTTCTCTACAATTGCTGCACCTTTAATTGAATGCATTAAAAAGAATGTAGGTTTCAAGTAGGGAAAAGAACAAGATGATACTTTTAAGTTGCTAAAGACAAACTTAGTTCAGCACCTTTACTTGCTTTGCCTGACTTTGCTAAAACCTTTGAGGTTGAGTGTGATGTAAGTGGAATAGGTATTGGTGGAGTCTTGATGCAAGAAGGAAGACCAATTGCGTTCTTTAGTGAGAAGCTAAGTGGAGCAAGTCTAAACTACCCAACTTATGACAAAGAGTTTTATACTTTGGTAAGAGTTTTAGAGACATGACAACACTATCTTTGGTATAAAGAATTCATTATACACACCGACCACGAGTCTTTGAAATATCTCAAAGGACAAGGGAAGCTAGAGAATGTTGTTGCCGATGCTCGATCTAGAAGGTATGCTCTAATTTCTACACTTGATGTAAAATTATTGGGTTCATTAAGGAATTATATAATTCAGACCATGATTTTGCTAATGTATATGAGGCATGTGATAGAGAGGGGTTTGACAAGTTCTATAGACATGATGGTTTTCTTTTTAAAGAAAATAAGTTATGCGTACCTCAATCTTCTTTAAGTGAGTTGCTTGTGAGGGAGGCACATGGTGGGGGTTTGATGGGGCACTTTGGTGTGAGAAAGTCTTTAGATGTTTTAGAAAATCATTTCTTTTGGCCACAAATGAAAAGAGATGTTCAAAAAAATATGTGAGAGATGCATCACTTGTAAACAAGCTAAATCTAAAGTGATGCCTCCTTGATAGGAATTGTAGGTTTCATCAATTAGCTCCCCAATAGCAAAAATACTATGATAAGTTGAATTAGAAGAAAACTAGATATTACCAATTTAATCCACAAATTCAGATCGTTCAAAGATTGAAGTAAGAAGATGGATACTATTTAACCCCTTTACCAACAAGGATAAAGATACTAAGATAGACTTTGAATTTCCTCTTATGCCACAAATAAGAAAGTTTGATAAATAACAAGAAAACAAAGATTTAGATTTTGACACCACAAGCTAGAATAAAGCTTGATAAGTCACAAAGTTGAAGCAAGAAATTAAAGACAAGATTCCTCACAATAAAACTCAAACAAAGTTATAATTCATATATCAAATTCAATCTCTCCAAAGAAAGAAAAAGGACTTGTTTATATAGAGTACAAGTCCATGCATACACTGCTAAAATAGACTCACTCACACAGGATTACTTTTACTCTTAAATGTCCTTAGTAACCACTGCCCACATTAATAACTATTACTTGGTATTAATTACCCCATTAACTTGCATATGGTGGCTACATGTAACCCTAATTGTTATTAACATAAAACAAGTTAAATATTATTCCTTGGGCCTCCATGGATGCCTTATTGGGTTGAAATTCTTGGGCTTTCCAGATGTCCCTAATTAAACCCAATATGGCTTCTTGAAGCTTCTTGGATTGGACCTTGTGATTGGGCCTTCTTGTACTATTAATGGATCTTGGATCTCTTTAAGCTTTGAACTTGGATTCACATCATTCCCCATTTCTTCAAAAGGATTTGTCAGCAAATTAGCTCCATCATCTTCATCACCTACATCGAACAAAGACAAGTCACTAACATTGAAAGTAGCACTAACATTGCCATACTCGCTTAGAAGTTCTAGCTTGTAGGCATTGTTGTTGATGTGTTAAAGCACTCTAAAAGGACCATCTCCTCTTGGCATAAGCTTTGATTTCCTTTAGTTAGGAAATCTTTCCTTCCTCAAGTGCACCCACACCCAATCTCCGGGCTCAAAAATGACTTGCTTCCTCCCTTTGTTGTGTTGCTTTTCATATTGAAGTGTCTTCTTCTTAATGTTTGCACGCACCTTCTCATGCAAATTCTTAACGAACTCAGCTTTTTGTTTCCCCTCTAAATTAGCTTTGTCCAATGGCAATGGTAGCAAATCTAATGGAGTCAATGGATTGAATCCATACACAACTTCAAAGGGTGAGCAATTTGTTGAACCATGCACACTCCTATTGTAAGCAAATTCCACATGTGGTAAACATTCTTCCCAATTCTTCAGATTTCTTTGGATGACAGCCCTCAAAAGTGTTGAAAGTGTCCTATTGACCACCTCCGTTTGTCCATCCGTTTGTGGATGACAAGTTGTAGAATACAAAAGCTTTGTCCCCATCTTTTCCCAAAGAGTCTTCTAAAAGTGACTTAGGAATTTGACATCCCTATCACTCACAATGGTCCTTGGCACTCCATGTAGCCTTACAATCTCCTTGAAGAATAGATTGGCGATATAGGTTGCATCATCCATCTTGTGACATGAAATGAAATGTGCCATTTTTCTAAACCTGTCCACAACAACAAAAATAGAATCTCTCCCTCCCTTGGACCTAGGTAATCCTAAAACAAAGTCTATAAAAATGTCTACCCAAGGTTCATTTGGTATGGGAAGAGGTGTATATAAACCATGAGGCATTGCTTTGGATTTGGCTTGTTTGCAAGTAATGCATTTCTCACAAATTCTCTCAACATCCCTTTTCATGTGTGGCCAAAAGAAATGGTCACCCAACACATCCAAAGTTTTCTTAATCCCAAAATGTCCCATTAAACCTCCACTATGTGCCTCTCTCACAAGTAACTCTCTCAAAGAACTTTGTGGCACACACAATTTGTTTTCTCGAAAAAGAAAACCATCAAACTTATAGAACTTATCAAAACCCCCTTTCTCACATACCCCATAAACATTAGCAAAATCAAGATCATTAGAATAAAGACCTTTGATGTATTCAAATCCTAATAATTTTGCATCAAGTTTAGAGATCAAGGCATACCTTCTTGACAATGCATCGGCCACCATATTTTCTTTCCCTTGCTTGTACTTAATGATGTACGGAAAGGATTCAATGAATTCCACCCATTTTGCATGTCTCTTGTTGAGCTTTCCTTGTCCTTTGAGATACAATGCATAGAACTCCTTGTCATATATAGGGTAGTTTAGACTTGCTCCACTTAGCTTTTCGCTAAATAATTCTATGGGCTTGCCTTCTTGCATCAAAACTCCTCCAATACCTATACCACTTGCATCACACTCAATCTCAAAAGCTTTAGTAAATTTGGCAAAGATAACAAGGGTGCAGAACTTAATTTGTCTTTTAGCAGGTTAAAAGCCTCATCTTATTCAATTCCCCACTTAAAACCAACATTCTTTTTGATGCATTCAGTTAAAGGTGCAGCTATGGTAGAAAAATTCTTAATGAACCTTCTATAAAAGCTAGCTAAACCATGAAAGCTTCTTACATCACTTACACTTGTGGGTGTTGGCCATTCTCTAATTACTTTTACCTTTTCTTGATCAACATGAATGCCCTTGTCATTGACAATGTATCCAAGAAAAGTAATTTCATTAGTGCAGAAACAATATTTTTTTTAGATTAGCATACAACTTCTCTTCTCTAAGCACATCAAAAACACAAGTCAAATGTTGTACATGCTCATCTAAATTTTTGCTATAAACCAAGATATCATCAAAATAGACAACAACAAATTTGCCTATGAATGCTCTTAAAACATGATTCATCAATCTCTTGAAAGTGCTTGGTGCATTAGTTAAACCAAAAGGCATTACTAACCACTCATATAAACCATGTTTAGTTTTAAAAGCTGTTTTCCATTCATCACCTTCTCTCATTCTAATTTGATGATAATCAGATTTTAAATCAATTTTTGAAAACAAATATGATCCATGCAATTCATCCAACATGTCATCTAGCCTAGGAATGGGATGTCTATACTTCACCGTGATTTTGTTGATGGCACGACAATCAACACACATCCTCCAAGTTCCATCTTTCTTAGGCATTAACAAGACGGGTACAGCACATGGACTCATGCTTTCACAAACATAACCCTTCTCCATAAGCTCACTCATTTGCTTTTCGATTTCCTTGGTCTCCTACGGATTACATCTATATGCTGGTCTATTTGGAATACTTGCTCCGGGTATTAAATCAATTTGGTGCTCAATGCCTCTTTTAGGTGGCAAACCATTTGGGATTTCTTCCAGAAATAAATCTTCATAAACCTGCAAAAGATCAACAACAACACTAGGTAAACAATTGGTTATTTCATTAGAAATATGCAAAATCTCCTTGTACATAAGTACAAGCATGTGTTGCCTCAAAAGCATAGCTTCCTTCACATTACTCATTTTTGCATAAACACTCATTTTTCTTTCATTTGAACCTTCCTTATTTTCTCTCACCATGTGTTTCCCATTTTGGTCAAGAGAATTGGAATTTTTAGGTTCACTCATCTCACCTTTTTCTTTACTCTCAAAGGTTTCCCTTCCCAAAGAATTTCCCAATGAAGAACCCATTTCTTCATATTGTTGCTTGATGCGCATTTGGTCTTCAAAAATCTATTTTGGAGTTAATGGTCCAAGGTTAAACCTTTTTCCATCCATAGTCAAAGTATACATATTTTTGAATCCATCATGACTAGCCCTTCTATCATATTGCTAAGGTCTCCCCAACAACATGTGTCCGGCCAACATTGGTAACACATCACACAACACCTCATCGTTATATCTACCAATTTGAAAAGAAATTAAAACTTGCTTATTTACCTTTACAACTCCACTTTCATTAAGCCATTGCAACTTGTATGGTCTTGGGTGCTTGGTAGTAGGCAACTTCAATTTCTCCACTAGCAAAGTGCTTGCTACATTGGTACAACTTCCACTGTCCACAATCATGTTGCACAACTTATTAGAAATCAAATAATGAGTATGAAACAAATTTCCCTTTGCTCCCTATGGACATCATATTTATTTTGCAAACTCAATGTTCTTTGAACAACAAGATTATCTCCCTTAGCACATTCAACTTCACTACAATCTTCTAAAGAAGGCATATCATCATCACTATCCCCCTCACTCTCCGACTCAATATCACCATCCCTTAGAATCATAGCTTTCTTATTTGGACATTGCCTAGCAATGTGCCCATGACCCAAACACTTAAAACATTTGATTCCCTTAGTTTGGCTTGGTTGATTCTCACCCTTTCCCTTATTACCCAAGTCAATTTTAGGTTTAGTTTCTTCCACTTTTGACTTAGTAAAAGGTTTATCATCCTTTTTCCCCCAAGAAGTTTTCCAAGAAGAAGAAGAACCCATATTTGGTTTAGAATCATACCTCTTTCTTTTCAATTGCCTTTCCACTTTCATGGCCAAATTCACCATATCTTTGATCTCCACATAATGTTGCAAATCAACAACATCAGCAATGTTTTTGTTTAGCCCTCTCAAGAACCTTGCCATGGTAGCTCCACAATCTTCTACCATATTTGCTCTAATCATAGCCTTCTCCATTTCTTTGTGATACTCCTCCATACTCATGGTTCCTTGATTTAGAGTTCGTAACCTTTGATGAAGCTCTCTATAGTAGTGGCTTGGAACAAACTTCTTTCTCATGATTTGCTTCATTTTCCTCCAAGACTCAACGGGTCTTTCTCCATTTCTACGTCTTTCCTTGCAAAATTGATCCCACCAAACAATTGCATAATCACTAAACTCAATAGCGACAAGTTTTACCTTTTTCTCCTCCGAATAATTATGACATTCGAAGATGAGTTCCACTTTCCGCTCCCATTTAAGGTACACATCTATATGATTTCTTCCTTGGAATGAAGGAATCTTCATTTTGATGCTTCCAAGGTTATGATCAACATCATCATTTGGATGTCCTCTCCTAGCTTGTCTCCTAGGATTGATTTGTTATCCTACCAAGGTGACTTGATCATCATCCAAAACATCCTCTCCTTCATAGTCCTCTTGGTCAATTGGTGGACGTCTCCTTCGTCTAGGCTCTCCTTGTAATTGGTTAAGGATGCCATCATGCCTCTCCAATTTTCCATTGACTCCCGCCATCATATTAAACATTCTTTCAAATTGTTGTTGCATAGCTTGAATCACATGATCATTTGTAGAAGAAGAACTTGTGTCTTTTGACATGATTGTAAAACCTAAAATTTTAACAAAAGAAAATAGAAAGAAACAATCTCACAACACTCCCTCACGTGTTTCACTCAAAATTGATGTATACCACTCGTGTTTATACTTAATTTTGGCTTTTTTTCTAATGATCTCACACTCTTGCCTTTTACCTCTCAAATTTGCCTTTTGATTTCTTAGATGAACTAAGTTTCACAATCAAACAAAATTTTAAGAATGTAGTAATCAATGATAAATAAAAAAAATAAGGTAGGCTAACAAGAAAATAATAAGATAGGCTTAAAGAAATGAACAATTTGTAGCAAATAGGCTAATAGAAATGAAAAATAAAGATAGATCATCAAAGAACACAAAGAGATAAAATTGTAAAGATAGATCTCAATGGAATATGAAGAGTCAATTTCTTTTTCTTTTTTTTATATAATTTGAGATCTAACACAAGAATATCAAAGATAATAAATTTTTTTTTATGGATGAATTTCTTCTTTGTTTTTTTTTTTTTATATATCCAAACAAAATCTTGAGATAAGAAGAATAAAGATAAAAAAATAATAATAACAAGAACAATAGATGGCAAAAGGTGCAAAATATAAGATGAACACAAGATATTGAGAATCAAAAGAGAGTTTTGGATACGCAAACCTCAATCTTGAGCCAATGCTCTGATACCACTTATGATAGGAATTGTAGGTTTCATCAATTAACTCCCCAGTAGCAAAAATACTATGATAAGTTGAATTAGAAGAAAACTAGAAATTACCAATTTAATCCACAAATTCGGATCGTTCAAAGATTGAAGTAAGAAGATGGATGCTACTTAACCCCTTTACCAACAAGGATAAAGATACTAAGATAGACTTTGAATTTCCTCTTATGCCGCAAACAAGAAAGTTTGATAAATAACAAGAAAATAAAGATTTAGATTTTGACACCACAAGCTAGAATAAAGCTTGATAAGTCACAAAGTTCAAGCAAGAAATTAAAGACAAAATTCCTCACAATAAAACTCAAACAAAGTTATAGATCATATATCAAATTCAATCTCTCCAAAGAAAGAAAAAGGACTTGTTTATATAGAGTACAAGTCCATGCACACACTACTAAAATAGACTCACACACATAGGATTACTTTTACTCTTAAATGGCCTTAGTAACCACTACCCGTATTAGTAACTATTACTTGGTATTAATTACCCCATTAACTTGTATATGGTGGCTACATGTAACCCTAATTGTTATTAACACAAAAACAAGTTAAATATTATTCCTTGGGCCTCCATGGATGCCTTATTGGGTTGAAATTCTTGGGCTTTCCAAATGTCCCTATTTAAACCTAATATGGCTTCTTGAAGCTTCTTGGATTTGGACCTTGTGATTGGGCCTTCTTGTACTATTAATGGATCTTGGATCTCTTTAAGCTTTGAACTCGGATTCACATCACTCATGGGTTGTATACTCCACTTCCCATACCTAATGAACCTTCGGTAGACATTTCTATGGACTTTGTTCTAGGATTACCTAGGTCAAGGGGAGGGAAAGATTCTATTTTTATTGTTGTTGACAGGTTTAACAAAATGGCACATTTCATTCCATGCCACAAGACAAATGATGCAACTCATATCGTGGGGTTGTTCTTTAAAGAAATTGTAAGATTGCATGGGGTTCCAAGGACAATTGTCAGTGATAGAGATGTCAAGTTCCTTGGCCACTTTTGGAAGACACTTTGGAGCAAGTTGGAAACAAAGCTTCTATTCTCAGCAACTTGTCATCTACAAACGGATGGACAAACAGAGGTGGTTAATAAGACTCTCTCACAACTATTGAGGGCAATAATTCAAAGAAATTTGAAGAATTGGGAAGAATGTTTGCCACGTGTTGAGTTTGCATATAATAGGAGTATTCATAGTGCAACAAATTGTTCATCTTTTGAGATTGTATATGGGTTCAATCCATTAGCTCCTATGGATTTACTGCCATTACCCATTGATAAGGCTAATTTTAAAGGCAAGCAAAAAGCTGAATTTGTTAAAAGCTTACATGAGAAAGTGCATGCTCAAATAGAGAAAAGAAATCAACAATATCAAAAGCAACACAATAAGGGGAGAAAGAAAGTTTTATTTGAGCCGGGTGACTAGGTTTGGGTACATTTAAGAAAGGAAAGATTATTGAGCCAAAGGAAGGCTTAATTAGTGCCAAGAGGGGATGGGCCATTCCAAGTCCTTAAAAGAATTAATGACAATGCCTATAAGATAGTTTTGCCAAGTGAGTATGGCAATGTGAGTGCTTCTTTTAATGTTGCTGATCTTTCTTTATTTGATGTAGGTGATGAAGTTGACAATGAGGCTGATTCGAGGACGAATCCTTACGAGGAAAGAGGGAATGATGCAATAAAGACAAGAATTACAAATGATCCTTTAAGCTTTCAAGGAGGTCTAATGACAAGATCCAAGTCCAAAAGGATGTAAGAAGCTTTGTTGGACTTAATTAAAGACATTTGGAGTGTTCAAACACAACAAGGCTCAGCCCAAGATTTAGGATTGCAAAAAGGATCCAAAATCATCAATTTAGTGCAATAAGTTTGGGCTGAACTCATAGGTCCAATAAAATTCATTTGAAGCCTTTTTTATTTTCATTTTTATTAGGTTTTTCTTAAGTTATGGTGTGATAAGTTGTCATTTAAAGTTACAAAATGGATGCACATAATTAGTCAGAATTTGGAGTTATAAAATGGATGCACATAATTAGTCATCATTTGGGAGTTACAGAAAACAACCACTTTTAATAAGTTTTAAGGGGAAAGGGAAAAACATAGGGAAGCTTAAAAGACATCCATTTACATTTCTTTGTCTTTTTTGGCTATAAATATCAAAGCCAAATCCATTTATAAATATAGAATTGATGAATGATAATCTTTAATTGCTCTTTGTGAGTGTTTTTGCTTAAGTTCTTGCATGAACTTTGAACTTATCAAACTATTTTTTAGTCTGTGGCGTTCTCTAACCAAAATCTTGTGTTTGATTCTTAACTTTTCAAATTATACTTGGTTTGTGGCGTTTGGAGTTGAATTCAAGTGCTAGTTTCATTGTTAGAACTGGTTTTCCCTAACTTCACTTGAGGAGATCCTTGGGTTTTGGAATCATTTTGATTGGAGGGTGTTTTCTTGGATTCCATATGTATCATAACTCATTAGTTATTTGGGTGTATGGTTGCTAAGATGATGATTTCCTATCATTGATGATATGAATCAAGGCTGCCATGAGATTACATTGCAAAGGCATGAACCAAAAGGTCCAAAATGGAAATGCAACTCATGCATGAAAACAAGAGTCCAACCTTATAATGAAGCATTCAGTCCATTTTGAAGAATAAAAGCCATTCGGCTATGATTAGGCCTTTGGGCTTAATTCATATTTATATGGGTTCTTATCTTTTGGGTTTTAGCTTAAGTAATTGTTTTAGTTTTTCTTTATTTAATTAAGGATTATTTTATTAGGTATGAGTTATATGTATTGTGTGTGGAGTTACAAATAAATGCACATAATTAGTTGTCATTTGGGAGTTACAAAATGAGTGACATCAATGTAAAAACAACCACTTTTAATGAGTTTTAAGAGGAATTAAAGGAAAAAACGTGGGGAAGCTCAAAAGACATCCATTTAGGTTTCTTTGTCTTGTTTTGGCTATAAATATCAAAGCCAAATCCATCTGTAAATATAGAAGAGATGAATGATAATCTTTGTTTGCTCTTTGTGAGTGTTTTTTTGCTCAAGTTCTTGCATAAACTTTGAACTGATCAAACTATTTTTAGTTTGTGGCATTCTCTAACCAAATCTTGTGTTTGATTCTTAACTTATGAAATCATACTTGGTTTGTGGCGTTTGGAGTTGAATTCAAGTGCTAGTTTCATTGTTGGAACTAGTTTTCCCTAACTTCACTTGAGGAGATCCTTGGGTTTTGGAATCATCTTGATTGAAGGGTGTTTTCTTGCATTCCATACGTATCATAACTCATTAGTTATTGGGGTATATGGTTGATACGCTAAATTATGTTAGCTACAATCTAAGGCAGTGTACCTATCGATGCAGTCTAGCACTAATGGCGAGTATCAAGATCGTATTCCTCGGGAAAGTGAAAGCCCAGAGTTACTCCTTTGTTCTTTGTTATATTAACCTAAAATGAGTGATGAATACTTTCTAAACTAACTAATAGCTACAATCTAAATTCTAAGGGAGATGCAGGAGTAATTGATATAACTAAAATAACCAAGACAAGAAAGCAAACCCAAAGGGAACCTAAACTAGTTGGCAATCAAACAAAAGATAAAGGATTGGTGAGTCTAATTATGCTACCCGTGGACGAATTCTTAACCGACTTCGGTTTCTCTCTCGAGATAACCGAATTCCTAAATCTAATAACCTAAAGTTGGAATCTCTTCGTAACGATTGATTCTTAAATTAGCATTAAGCTTTGATCCGCCTCTATTAAGCTCTGTTAATTCTTAATCCGGCTAGTTAATTATCCTTATCTCTAAGCGATTATTAACCAGTTCTTGCTATTCAAAATTTCAATTGCCAAATGGACTTCTCAATCACACAAAGCAATCTAAACACACAATTCACAACGTCTCATGAACAATGCATTATCTTATTAATACTGAAGGCAAGAAGAATACAAAACTAACCCAAACAATACAACAAAATAATACTAAGCCAACATAGTAAAGAAATTCCAATGGATTTAATCAATCTAGCTAATCATGTTCATTATCAAAATACACAAGAATTCAATTACAACAATGAGTAAAGGTAGAGAAAACCCGATTACACCCTTGGATGAGAGTAAACAGCCCCAAATCCTTTTGCTCGAATTGAATCGATTCTTGTTCCTCTTGCTCGATTTGAAAACCAATCAACGAACCTCGCCCAATCTTCAATCCTTGAAGGGAATCCGATTGAAACCTTGATCCAAGTCTCCTTTTCCCTTGGTTCCAGCTCAGAAAACCCTTAGGAAAAGAAAAATTAGGGTTTGGGAAGTTCTCCCCGCTCTCTTTTTCTTTCTTTCCTCTCTTCCTTCTTTTAACTAATTCCTCCTGTCGCCTGCCAACACGGTAGCCGTGTTATTCTCTGTGGCCGTGCTCCCTAAGAACTTATTTTTCTTTTATGTTTGATGACATCCAACACGGCCGTGTTGGTTCCCGTGTTGGGAACACGACCAGTGTTGAAACCAACACGGCCATGTTCAGCTTCCTCATGCTCGTACTTAGCTTGTTTCGGCAGCTTCGGCATCCAATTATGCTCAAATTCTTCCCTTTATCATCCTTTGACTTCTTTTGGACCTAATGCACACAAACAAACGTATAGGATGAGTGTTGGGACCAATTCACATCCAAATGTCCATAAAATCAATCTTAAAAACCCCATTTAGATGTGTGTATTTTATGCACATCAAATAACCCCACACTTAGCTCATTGCTTGTCCTCAAGCAATCAAAAGTAAAATAAGAAAAATAAACCACTAAGGAACAACACTTAAAATGACAGACAAGCTAGAAAGCTCCTGCATATATCCTTAACAAGCGTAAGTCAAACAAAAAGAAACAAAGCAATCAATTCAAGTATCACAACCAAGATGCCAATAATTCACAAAATACTGTCTCAACAAAATTGTTTAGAACCAACTCCTCACCAGATTCACTCTAAATCACTCAAAGTGTTTAAAGGGTAGTGTTTAATCGCTCAATGCATCAACTACTGCCTTACTTACTATATGCTTGCTCTTAAATCCTACTCCTGCCACTTATGGAGAGTCAACAACCATGTCAAGAGGTCTTTATAAGGGTTGTAATGGGGATTAGGTAGGGGTAGTAAATTTGATAAGATGTTGAACCTATGGTGTTATGCAATGAAATACATGACACACACATAAGTCACAATAATCACAAGGGGTAAACAATGGATAGTAGTCCAAGGTGGGAAATAGGAATCAAGTCAAAATGTTTAGCTCACTTACTTTCTTTCTTTTCATCACCTTTCCCTCTTATTCTTCTTTTTATATATTTTTCTTCTTTCTTTCTTTTTTCTTTTTTTCATAAGGGAAGAACATTCACATAATAGAGTGAATTTCTTTTTGGATTAAAGTAAGCTGCTACAAGATTCCAAACCTATTCCCAAGACAAAAATTAACAATAAAAATAACTCATGTGCAAAATCATAACCCAAAGCAGAATAAAACTAAGTGGTAATGGAATATGATAAAAAAAATATGGTAAAAGAAGGAGTTATCTACAGAATCAATAAACGAATGAAGGCTATTTGGCTAGAATGAAAAACCTAAGTGCTTCTATCATACCAAAGTGTTAAACTCTCCTTGTGGCCCTCATAAGCATTACCGAGCAAGTTCTAAAAGTAAAGATAGTAATTGGCACTCTCAACAAGAAATAAATACAAGCATATAAAGTGTATGCTTACAATTTAGGCTCAATTTCTCACAAGTGTACTTTTGAGTAGGTTCTAAACAAAAATCATCAAAATAAAATTAGATAAGCCAAAGCAACTTAGTACAAAACTCAAACTAATTATCTTACATTCTTCCGCAAGACTCAACACTATCGGTTTTACCCGATCACATGGACATAAACAGGATTTCCAAAAGCAAGTCTATAGTAAAAGCATTGAAACAAAGTGAAAAATTTTCAAAATTTTACAAAATATTGCACAAAGAATAAACAAATAACTGAGATGGGATAATTGAAATGGATCTGAATTTCATATACAAAATAATAAAACATGAAAGCAAGTGTATATTAATATCACCACCCCACACTTGAAGGACACACTGTCCTCAATGTACAAAATATAAGAAATGAAAAAGGAAAAAAGAAATAATACTGCCCTGACTATAGCTCCGGGGTGAAAAGAGGCGCATCAGCAGGTATATCAGGGCGCTGGCTGGTCTGTGGTGGAGGAGTGGCTACAAATAATAAAATAAGGAATTAAAATCAAAACTGAAACAAAAATTAAATAAAATATGAAAACTAAAACTAATAAAATGTTTCAAAACAAAAGGTTAAAATATTAGAGATTAAAGATAAAGTTTGGGGTGCCTCCCAAAAGCGCTTCTTTTTTATGTGATGAGTCTTCTTAGCTGGACTTATAGTGAAAAGCAAACGGGCGTAATCGACGACCATCCATCCTTCTTCCAAGGAAATGGCTTCAAGTATCCACTTAAAGGGATAATCGTCGACTTCCTCTTCCTGACTGTCAAGCAAGTTGCTAGTATGATGGGCAAAACTCGCTCCTCGTATAATTGAACGTAGTCATGATGCTGTAGGGGCTCTTCCAATTTGAAAGCTAGAGTTTCAACAATTGGAAGGATCGATGGTTGGGTAATTTCTTCAGGAGTGTCGATGGTTTTCTTCAGTCCTTGGCTTGGTTCACTTGCTAGAAGAAACTCGAGCTCCTCCAAGACTTCTTTATTGGATAACTCGTGCTCATCTTCCATCATCAAAGGGACTTGTGGAAAATCTACCAACAATTCCTCTAATCGCAACTCGAAGATCATCCACCGACATTCCTTGATAGTCTTTCAAAGGAATTATGTTCGCCTCTTCCTTTTCTGGTTCCATCTCCATGTTCAAGAAATCGTCCTGCACAGAAGCATCATCGTCAAACATATTAGATAAACCAGAAAAATTCTCACTTGAACGCAAAGTGATGGCGCTCAAGTGTTCCTCGGATTCAGTAGCGTTTGATGGAGTTCCTAATTGCTCTTCATCTAGTAACTTGAAAATCAAGCCTACTTGATGCTTTATGTTCTCAATCGAGGCTTGTTGACCTTCAAGTACCCTTTCTGTTTGTTGGAATCTATCCTCAAGACTTACAATAAACCTTATCATCAGCTCCTCTGACACTAACTCTTCACCTTGAGTTGATGGTGCAAGATTAGGCTGCTGAAATTCTGGTGGTTCTTGGCCATCTAAGCTCCATCCAAAGGGTGAATGAGTGCTCAACTCTTGATTGTAGGTGCTTCCATACGAGTCATTTAGCCAACTTCCCGTATAATTCACCTATTCATAGTTATAAGAATAATGAGCAACATCACTATACAATGGACAATCATTACTCAAATATAAACTACAACAAAATTCATAAAAAACTTGAGATGAAATGATAGGAGTGGAGAGTTGATCGGTAGCCCTGCAAAACGATTCCACTCGAGCTTCTAGATATGCACGGGTATCCCAATTTTTAGCACTCTCTTGGTTCCTAATCCCATTTTCCAACGTGTCATACAAAGAGTTTAGCATTGAACCTCCTTACCATCCACTATCTGAATCATAAACTTAACTAAATAAATATGTACAAACAAAACATAAATAAATATAAATAAAAATAAAAAAATAGCTAAATTAACAAATAGCAAATTTCACTCTAGTTGTCAAACATTCCCCGGTAACGGCGCCAAAAACTTGATAGGCTAAATTATGTTAGCTACAATCTAAGGCAGTGTACCTATCGATGCAGTCTAGCACTAATGGCGAGTATCAAGGTCGTATTCCTTGCGAAAGTGAAAGCCTAGAGTTACTCCTTTGTTCTTTGTTATATTAACCTAAAATGAGTGATGAATACTTTCTAAACTAACTAATAGCTACAATCTAAGTTTTAAGGGAGATGCAAGAGTAATTGATAACTAAAACAACCAAGACAAGAAAGCAAACCCAAAGGGAACCTAAACTAGTTAGCAATCAAACAAAAGATAAAGGACTGGTGAGTCTAATTATGCTACCCATGGATGAATTCTTAACCAAATTTGGTTTCTCTCTCGAGATAACCGAATTCCTAAATCTAATAACCTAAAGTTGGAATCTCTTCCTAACGATTAGTTCTTAAATTAGCATTAAGCTTTGATCCGCCTCTATTAAGCTTTGTTAATTCTTAATCCGGCTAGTTAATTATCCTTATCTCTAAGCGATTATGTGATGCAGTACCTTTTGTTGCGGCGATCATGTTGTTAACTTCTGGTTGTGTCTCATCTGGTAATGAGGTGATGAAAGTATATTTCAATGTATCATCGCCGTCGTGCCCTCCAATGACATAATATAATTTGGACATGGCAGAATAATGTCTTTCCAGATCCTTGATCTTCAACGAACAACATTTTCGATCAAAGTATTCCTATTTTTGTTGTCATATAATGAGATCATAACTTCCAAGGAACTAATTATGGAGGACTGTGACCGTAGCTGATGGAGTTGGTAGAGTCACAAATTGGAGTCTGGTATACTCAGGCTGTGACTGGAACCAATCCCTTAAACTGCTTGTGAATCTCGTAACAAATTCAGCAAGAACTCTTTTAAGTCTGGCACCATCAAAAGTCATTTGAAGATCAATCCATGCCAAAAATTCAGAAAGCTTATCTCTCCATTTTGATGGAGGTAAATCATCAAAGGTGAACCAAGGTCCCGTGCCAGTTGTCGGTTTTGACCTTGGGTATGAAGCTCCAATAGGAACAAAATATGACTGTGCATTCTCTGTGCCATCTTCAGGCTCCACTACTTCTGGATTGGGTTCAGTAGTAGAGGTATTCATGAGAATTTTTATGATATCTGCCATCTCAGAGGTATTTGAGGAAGAATCAGAATCATAAGGGCTGATGAATGATTGGTCTGACAATTTATTTTCTTTAGAAACTGGAGAAGAAGATATTTTCTTTTGTTGGGTTATGAGCCTTTTGGGTATAGATGTGAGAAAGTACCAAAGGGTTGGTAAAGAGTTCCTTCTTATTCTGGCTGTAGGAGGAAAGGAAATGAAGAATAGTATGAGGGGGAAATTACAGAAGATGTAGAGGCTGCTGATGTAAAGGAAGGGATTGTAGAAGATTGATCTTTTCTAAGGTCATGTTCAATTTGATCAATCTGCCTTTTGAGCCTTGTAATTTCTTTTTCCTTCTAGATGAAAGCTGGTGTAATCGGTTGAGGAACTCAAAGCTCTCTATCCAAGGCTTGATATTTGGCGGTTAGAGAAGAATATAGTTAGATTACTTCTTGAGAGAAAGTGTCCAACTTCTGGTCAAACTTATGAGCCAAATGGAGAGCCTGATCCAATTTTCCATGTATCTTCTTTAGATATGAATTCTGAACTATGGAATTAGAGATCTGCCAATTTAGGACTTCTTCTAGTGGAGTGAGAGGCTCTATGGATCCTGATGGAGTAATCCTTGAGGGGAGGATGTTCGATCTTTTATTTTCGGACTTCCCTAGGGGAGGGAAATCTTCAGGCTGGAACATGAAACAGCTTTGGATTGCCTGGGGTGGTTGAACTGCTGGTAAATCAAAATGAATCTCCTGTCTGCAAGTAGTAGAAGGCTTCTACCTAAAAACAATTCCCTTTTGAGCCAAAAGTACCTTCATCTCATCAAAGGTGATGTCAAGGATAGTCTTTCCTTCTTTTGCAAGAAGTTTTAAGGCTTCCTTATACATTGGAAGAGGAGATTTATCCTGTTTTTCTTTTTATTTTTTGTGGATGCCAATCCAAGGACTGTCTGGATCTCGGTCATCTGGCCTTGGTTTCGTGACTAAACACGAAGTTTCTGGAGACATGACTCTTGGACTTTTCTTAGAGTGTTGAAAACATGGTTCAGCAAAATCGAGATCATCTCTGCAAGTGCATCCTGATCTACACATTCCTGGGTCAACATCCCAGATGAAGTGTCCCTTAATCCTAGCAGTATAGATATGATGTCCAGAGGACTGAAAAGAATGAATAGGGATCTTTTCTCTAGGTTTGGACACAGGCTGTATCATCGATGCTTGGAAGATAAAAGGAGCAGAAGAAAATTCTTCCGTTTTTTTATGAAAATCATTTTTACAGTACCATCCTTTTGGGTGACAAAAAGAGGGTCAGTAGCCTGAACAGGCTTGGCTTGAGATGCCTGGAGTTTCTCATAATTGGTCACCCATTCAGTTGGGATTAACTTCTACAGATCTTCTCTTTCCAGCTGCCTTGGGGCCTGGACTATTGTAGGGATTTAACCAGAGTCAGCTATAATAAACAAAGCATCAGAGTAGGCTTGGAAGCCTGGGATTTGAAGATTAAAGGCATGGTCTTGTAGTCTGTAGACAATCTGGTGGTGCAGGGTCGCAGAAAGAGCATCGGTCACTTGATTTGCTCCAGTGATCTGGACTTGGACCTTGAGTGCAGTTGACAAATAGGGATCATTAAGAGATAAATTAAAATTTGGAAAGAAAGTCAGAATAACACTTCCAGTGTTAAGTGTTGTGACTATAGTCCCGATTACTGCATGCTCGTATCTGAGATACCTGGTGTCTAAAAGTGACATACGGGCCGTAACTGGTAAACCCATCCTGCTATGATAAGAGAGGACTAGCCTGAGAGCTCCAAGATGGAGACGTGTGTATCCCTGTTTCTTCCATTGTTCTATAAAGGAAGTGGGAATCTCAAGAGTAACATACTGCTCCTGAGTGGTAGAAGTAAGGGAACATTGTGAAAGAGAGGAAGATTGAACATACTCCTTAACGGATAAAGGTTGTTTGTGGATGATTTGGTTG
Source organism: Ricinus communis (assembly GCF_019578655.1). Taxonomy (NCBI): domain Eukaryota; kingdom Viridiplantae; phylum Streptophyta; class Magnoliopsida; order Malpighiales; family Euphorbiaceae; genus Ricinus; species Ricinus communis. Next base: position 19,307,885 of record NC_063264.1, on the reverse strand, counting down.
AAGGTTTTTCTGACAAAGTTCTGTTTCTTGAAAATGTTATATGGGTTGATAATGGGTACAAGAGTATTTTCTATTTGAACATTTTCAGGAATATGAGAAATTTCCACAAGATGGTCGATCTTATTGGATATAGTTTTCCTACAAGAATGAGAGAGTTGTAGAGTGGAGGTATGAGTAATGATTTCTGAAGTCATGATACCAATTGTAGCCGAGAGCTACTCATTCTAATGATTCTCATACTGTAAACTCAAGGCAGGATAAATCCTCAAGCTAAGACTGTATAGAGGCACCTTTGCCATGTCTTTGTGCTCTTTTGGATTCTTATAGCCGAGTTAGTCCTTTTGAATCATAAAAGAACAGATCGTGCAAGCAAATAGCTCATAGCCAATGGATCGAGAGGAAGAGATGAAGAATTTAGAAAGCCATGAGAAGAATATTATATTGATAGATGAAAGAAAAACTTGCTTGCCTCCATTACTCTCGACTTCTCTTTATATAGAGGAGCCTAAAAACAACAAGACAGAAAAGATAAGGTGGGAATCTTATCTTTTACACATGTCTTCCTAAGAAGAAAAGAAGAGATTTTCCACTTACAAAAGGATAAGACCTATCTTCTAATAATACACTTACATATCACATGCAAAAAAGCAGAAAAATAATACACCTAATAAGACGAAAAAGATGAGATTGGAATCTCATCTTTTTATATCTTTACATTTTGAATTATTGAGGAGAAAGATAGTCTTTATTGCCAGCTCACGAACCACTATCATCGTCCATGGGTTGAGAATCTTGCATAATGGCCTCTTTCTGTTTAGTGGTCAGACTTGGATCATCTAGTAGGGTCGGCAGTATAGGTAAAGTGGATTGTTCAATAATTGAGTGTTCAGTCCATAGATGTCCATTGTAAGTGCAGACAAGTGGTGTAGAAACATTGGTCCTTCCTAAATCATTTCTTAGTTGTAGAGTGAGCTTCAAATCCCTTGTTATTGGTGAAGGAGCAAGATGTAAGGGCATTTCAATTGTTCTCCAATAATGATAGATGTTTTGGGTGGCATAAGTTTCTTCTGAGAGCTTAAAGTAAGGTCTGTGAAGAATATAGATGGCATGATATCCTCAAGCCTTGAAGTCATTATCTGTGAACAATTTATTTTCATGGATGATTTTGAGGAGATCCTTTTTCCATTGATATGGGGTTTTGAACCAAGTAAGATATTTCCATGGATATGTTCCTGCATTTGTTTCAATATTGAAGAAGTATAGAAGGTCCATGACTGGTACTTCTATAGCATGATAACAAACTGTGGAAAGGCACCATAGAAACTATAATTCACTTTCAATTTGTGGATGGGTAGGAGAAAGGTGATAGATTAAGCACCAAGGGTAATCTGGAAAGAAGAAATTGGGTTGGATGGGTAGTGAGAAAGTCTGTTGGATGATTGCCAAATAATGAAACATCATATTTTTGGCAAAATTGTTGACCTGTTTGGTTGTGAGATTTGAGGGAAGGTCTGGTGGTGAGGGAGGTTGCAGAGGGTTTTTTTAGGACGAAGAGGCCATGAAGATTATAGGAAGATTAACTGTGTGAGGAGGACAATAGGTTAGTATTTTGGTTGTGGCTTTGACAGTCTGGATAAGAAATCTGGGATGAGGTTTCTCGTTCCTTTTATATGCTGAACTTCAAAATCATATATGCTAAACCATGATTTTAATCTCAATAATTGAGGTTCTGGTAAGGTCTTTTGGTTGGACTCAAGAATTTTTGAAAATGAAGAATTATCCATTCGAACCAAGAAGTGTTGACCAATCAGAAAAAACTCAAACTTTTTTATCCCGTATTTGACTGCCAGAATCTCTTTATATGTTGAATGGTAATACTTTTCTGATGGAGAAAATTATCCTGATGCATAACCACACAATTGTTCCTTGTTATTGAGATTTTCAAGAAGAATGGCCCCCCATGCATGATCGGATGCGTCAGTCTGTAGGATAAGATTTCCTGTAGATGGAATGGTGAAGGGTGGAGGATTGTGAGCCAATTCTTTTAGTCTCTTGACAGCTGTAGTCTGTTATGTTCCCCAAGGGGGAGGGTCCTTTTTGAGCATTTTGGAAAGATGACATGTGTAACTGGACAGGTGTGGTATGGCTTCCCTGACATAGTTGAGTATTCCAAGAAATTGCTGTATTTGCTTTACAGAGAGATTCTCATGTGGAAAATAATCAAGCTCTTTTGTCAAGTGTGGACCATACGTGTATTGGTCGTCTTTGAAATGCATGCCAAGGAACTCTATCTCTTGCTGGCCAATAATACTCTTTTTCTCTGACAGCATGATTCCATACTTTTGGATGATAGCAAGGAATTGTTTCAGGAGTTGGTGATGTTCCTCAGCTGTCTCTGAGAATAAGAGAATGTCATTAATGTAGATAAGGGAGGAGTAAAGGATAGGCCCAAAGATCTCTATCATTATTTTTTGGAATTGAGAAGGAGCTGTTTTGAGCCCAAAAGGCATGACTGTCCATTGATATTGGGCGTTTGGGATACAAAAAGTTGTTTTGTATCTTTCTGAGGGATGGATACCCAATTGCCAAAATCCAGCCTTGAGATCAAATTTTGAATAGAATTGGGCCTTTTGAATGTGGACTTTTAGGTTCGAAATGCGAGGAAGAGGAAATTTGTTGTCTTGCAAAAAATGATTCAGAGGCTTGTAATCAATAACAAGTCTCTTTTTCCCCCTTAACTTTTCAGATCTTTTTTCCACATAAAAGGCTTGACAGGCCCATTGTGAGGTTGTGGGTTCGATGAGGCCTTGTTGTAGCAGAGTCAGGCATTCCGATCTGGCAAGGGCTGGATCTGTAGGAGACATTTCTATATGGGTGGCCTTTGTTGGGTTGATATCTTCATTGAGCTTGAAAGGAAGGCTGATATAGAACTGGAGATTTTTCCATAAGGGTAGAGGGTGTTGGAAATGTGAATGGGATTCTAGACAAAAAGGAAGAAATTTTTCTTTGTATTGCAGAAATGGTGGTTCTGTGTCTGCTATAGTGAACAGATTAGAGGTATCTGTGTATGGACGAAATTGCCTCTTGAACTTTATTCCATTGGGAAGAATTTGAAGCCTTTGAACTTGATGATAAACATCAAAACCTATTAAGAGGTCTTTGTTTGGGAGATCTGAGCCAATGATGTGCGTCCATACCACATAATCAGGAAAGAACTGTATTCTGATTTTTTATTTTGTGATCAGGGTAGTCTTAAAAGTTTGGCCATTTGCTGCTCTGAAGAACTGAGTATGAGATTTCCAGTATTCAAATGGGAGGACTTCAGGGTTCATCATGCTTATTTGAGCTCTAGTGTCAAAGAAAGCTATAACTGGAACAGGTTTTGCATACCTTGAAGGCAAGACTTGTATAGGAACATAAGGGACTGGAGTAATCTTAGTAGCAAGTTGAGATAATTCAGGGACTGAAAATGAAGAAAAAGGGTACTGCATCACATTTGTCAGAATGTCCTTCTCTTTTTTTGAGGAGAGACTGATCATCGGAATTGGAATTTCATTATCATCAGAATCTGAAGAGGACTCTTCTGAAGACTCAATAGAGTCTGAATATTCTTCTTCTATTCCAAAGAGACTTTCTGGAGTAAGATCGTCTTGTTCTGATAAGAGAGACTCTATATCTTCTTCAAATGAATCTGGTAGAGACATAGACATGCTGACTTGCTATATCATCCTTGCTAACTTTTCCGAATTTTGAGGGCAATCCTTAGCATAATGCCCTTTCTTTCGGCAGATGTAGCATCTGTCTGATTTGTGGCCTTGATTCCTCTTTTTCTGGAAGTATCTGAATCTTTTTGTATGTGGCCTTTTTCCTCTGAATTCTTTGCTTCTGCTGCGAGGGTATTTTTAGAAATGGTGTCTGATTTTCTTCTTGTGACTGGAGCAGACACAATTAGAGGCCTTGCATTTGATCATGAGGTGGCTTTTGTTACAGGCCTTTTGAACAATCAAATCTCGTTGAGACAGTCTTCTAAACAATTCTTGCTGGTCACATAATCTCTTGATAGAGGAGAGAGTGAACTGTCAGATCTCTCCAAGATCTCTTCAAGATCTTCTCTGCCAGATCTCTTATTAATAAAAAATTATTTTTTTTCTTTTTACTCATTATATTTATACTCATTTATATCCTTCGCCTCTCTTTTCATTCTATCTTATATAAATTTTATTGAGATTATTTTAACTGAGTTTAATTTCAAGTAAAAAGAGTTTGTTAATATAATTAATTTTTATATTAGTAAATAAATTATTTTTTAATATATTTATTAAATAATAATTTCTAAATTAATTTTTTTATGGAATTTAATAAATCTATGTCTATCTATATATATATATATATATATGAGAATAATATTTTATTATTATTTTTCTCTATCCTACATGTCATGCTATATGATTTTTAAACTATTTTATTTTAATTTTTAGAGAATTAATCTATTATAATATATTTTTTTACAATTTTAAAAAGTATTATGTTACAATTTCCAACACCTTAATTAAGATATTTAATTATTTCATATTCATATACCTTTTTGGACTCTTATTTATAAATTTCACTTTAAATACATTAATCTTAAGTATTGTATTACAATATACAAAACCTTAATTATAAATTTTAAGTATTTAATAGTTCTTTTCTTCTCTACATTCTTCTTTATAATTTTAATACTTGATTAGATTTTTAAAATTTTTTATTCTCATAGTTGAATAATTATCTTATGAACTAAAGAAATATTTTTCTAATTATAATATTAATATTTATATACACCTTTCATCCCTCATTGAATTCTATCTTAAATATATTCTAATGAAATTATTTTCATATGGTTCAATTTCAAGTAAAGAATTCAGTTAAAAAAAATTGATTTTTAGATTAGATTTTCTATAATTTAGTAAATTAAAAGATAACATAAATTTTTTACTTTTATATATGTAAAGTAAAAAAATATTATTGAATTATATACTTAAAATATATAAAATACTAAATTAATAAAAAGATATTAAGAGAAATGAAGTAGTATAACATAATAATTTAATTTGATTCGATTTATATTATTAAGATGTTTATTTTACTTAATTTTATGGAATACTCCTATTTATTTAATTTTATATAGATGTTATGAATAGAATAAAAAAATTAAGGAGTTCATAATAGAAAAAATTATCAAATTATGTAAAAAGAGAATAAACTTTTCTTAGTGATTGAATTTATCGTTCTTAAAATTAATAAGTATTTAAAAAATTTAAAGAGATATAACATGTTTATATATCCAATAAAAGACTCGAACATAAAATATATAGTTAGTTATATAGTCAATTAATTTTTTTTAATATTTTTGCTAAATCTTTATGGTATAGTTAATATAGTTAGTTACATATATTTTCTTAATATATAGTTAGTTATATAGCCATTTTTGTATATAAAGTATTGACATTTTCTTTTGCATTTGGCTTTTAATACTTTTTAATATGAGCTGTTTTAAAATTAGTAAAGAAAGACTTTTTTTTATAAATATACAAAAAATGAGATGGAAAATTATACTTCTACAGTTAAAAGAGTTCTTTTTACAATCTAAAATTTGAAATGATTATTTATACAATCTTAGAACTACAATATGGTATCATTTTGATTTGGATACCTTATCGATATTTTATTGGTACCTTTTCAGTGTATTTTTGGTGCTCTTAAATGACTTTTAGTTTGATTTTAATTATATTTTCATGTATTTTTAACTGCATTTTAGTATGTTCTTTTTATATATTATTGATATATTTTTTGAGACATATTTTTATATCATCAAAACATACTAGTTGCTATAAAAATACATATTATATCATTTAATTCACGAATACTAACATAAAAACATAAAATAAAAATAATAAATCTGTCTTGTTTGACTGATTTTATAATAATACAAGTTAACAAATATTTTTTTGATATCTTTTAAGTATACTTATAGTAATTTTTTCTTTGATGAAATTCTGAAAAACAATTCATAATAATACTAGTTAAAATAATTAATTTTCAGATATCTTTTAGCTATACTTTTAGTATTTTTTCTAACTAAATTCTAAAAAGAAAAGATATAAAACAAAAATTAATTTCACAATAATACAAGATAAAAATAATATTTTTTTAATATTTTTTTAGATATATTTTAATATTTTTTTTCTGATGAATTTAAAACTAAACGTATAATTTTTTTTTTTTTTTGAAAATATCATAAAAAATTGAAAAGAAAAATTGTAAAAATAACTTAGTCGTTTTAAAAAGATATTGACCCATAAATTTCTTAGAAAAGAAAGTGGTAAATTGCCCTTTTAAATCTAAAATCAATCTGCAGAAAGTTAATGTAGGACAACAATATAAGTCAAATTTTACTAAGATAATAATTAAAAATACTAGTGTATAAATTTGTACAGAACATAGAGAATAAAAGACTATCACGTATTATGCTTGATAACTAACTAAAATAAAGGCCGAATATAAAGAATAGACCAACCATAAAAGAATAGGTCGACAATAAAAGAGTAGGCCGAGTATGAAAAAGTGCCTCTAAACATGAAAAAGTAGGCCGAGTATGAAAAAGTGCCTCTAAACATGAAAAAGTAGGCCGAGCATCTAATGATAATCGAGCATTGCATGTGGAGCTATCATAACCAAAAAAATATGGAATTAGATAAGTCCAATTTCAAATACAATAAGAAGTCTTAAAGACCAAGTCATAGTCAGACTAATTAGAAATCCAACCCGACTTAGGATTCTATTGTATGACCAAAAAGACTAATCCTAATAGGATTGGGAGACTTTACATTTACAAAGTCCTACTCCTTGTAAGACTATGAAACCCTCAGTCTCTATATAAAGGACCGTGACACAACATATTAAATATATTATTATTCTACTATGACTATGTACTTTACAACTTATAGTCATTACTGACTTAGCCATCTGAGTGAATGTCCGGACAACCCCGTCCGATGCTTTCTAACCATTATTTTAGATACACTAGAGCTTGGGTCAGACTTGAAGAGCCTGTTGATAGCTTATATTTCTTGATCAAGTTATCAAATGGCGTCGTCTATAGGAAAAAGACTGAAAGTCTTTTTCTATAAAAGAAATTACAAGCTAATAACGACAAGCAAGGACACTGATGTTCTTCATACACAAATTCATGCAACATCAAGAAGTAAGTACTATATGAGATTCTCTAACATAAATCATAATATGATACAATTAAAAGGATCAAAACAAGGAAGCTGAGCTAAAAAAAAATACTAAAAATTAGTCAATGATGCCCTTCCATGGATTTGCCTATATAAGCCGCAACTAAAGTAGAAAAGATAAAAACTTGAATACTACTTATAAATAATCCAAGGAACATAATATAAACTATAAATATGCCATTAATCTAAAACTTCATCTTTTTCACCATTAAATAGAAGGAAGAAAACATACCTTGATCCATGTTTAATCGAGTATGATTTCTCTCCCTTTTTCCCTTATCTTATAGATGGATACTATAATCTTTTGATTTTTGTATTTGCTATAATTTTTAATGATATGGGTAGAGAAAGGACCAACTCTTACTTATAGACTAATGGTAGCTTTCCATCAAAGCACCACTGCTTACAACATTTCATGTCATAACCTTTACCAATAGTCATAACTATTCAATTCACAATCTTTCATTAACTAATAAAATTAAATCATAATATCTTATTATAATTATACGAGTTATTAATTTCTTACATTCTCCCACTTGGCTCATATAATTTAATAAGAACATAAAGTGCACAAAAATTAATGTTAAATTTTTTTTTTTTTTTACATTGGCTATGACATAGTATCATTATTACTCTAAAGCAATTATGTATACCAAATAGAAAACAGAAAATCAGAAACATATAATTGAGCTCAAAGTGTCAAATGTATAAACTTAAAAATAAATTTGATATAATACTAGTAATAACGTCTAATAATGCCCATTCTTACAACATATTCATTAAATATTTTGGGCAGTAATCCTTTTGTTAAAGGATCTGCGATCATAAGATTTGTGCTAATATGTTCAATTGACACTCTTTGTTTCTGAACTTTTTCTTTAACGGCAAAGATTTTATCTCCATATGCTTAGCACCCTTAGAATATTCGTCGTTTTTAGAGAAGAAACTGTTGTAGAAGTGTAACAATAAATTTTCAGCGGCCTGGCTATACTGTCGACAATTTCAAGTCCTGAAATAAAATTTCACAGCCATAATCCATGAACGGTAGCTTCAAAGCAAGCTACAAACTCAGCCTCTATAGTGGATGCAGCAATGATAGACTACTTCGCACTCTTCCATGAAATTGCTCCTTCGGCTAATAGGAATAAGTAGTCAAATGTTGATTTTCTTGTATTAACACATCCAGCAAAATCTGAATCTGAATATCCAATCACCTCAAGATGCTTAGATCTTCTATAAGTGAGCATATGATCCTTTGTTCCTTGCAAGTATATAAGAATTTTCTTTGCAGCTTTCCAGTGATCTAATTTTGGATTACTTTGATATTTGCCCAGTATTCCAATAACAAAACTAATGTTTGGTCTGGTGCAAGTTTGAGCATACATTAAAATCCCAACAACAAATGCATAAGGAATGTTTTTCATTTGTTATGTTTCAATTCATTTTTCGGATATTGCATAAGATTAACTTTATTCCCCTTATGAATTGGAGCTATCCGTGATGAGCATTTGTTTATTTTAAATCTCTCTAAAATTTTATTAATATCACAGAATATTTCTATTTCTATCACATATGTGGCTTCTCCAATATCCTTCATTTCAAAATTATTAGAGAGATATTTCTTGGTTTCATGTAGTAAACCAAGATCACCAATATATAGAAAAAAAAAACTTGCTCCCACTGATTTTCATATATATACACCGATCAATGATATTTTCTTGAAATCCAAAAGAAGTAGTGGTATTATTAAACTTAATATATCATTGATCAGAAGCTTGTTTAAGTCCGGATATTGATTTTTTTAGTTTACACACCATATAATCTTTTTTCTTAATTAAAAAACCCTTGGGTTAATGCATATAAATTTTTTCTTTCAAATCTCTATTAAGAGAAGCTGTTTTGATATCCATTTGATGTAGCTCTAAATCATAATGAGCCACTAAAGTCATAATAATTCTAAAAGAATCTTTTTTAGACACTGGTGAAAAAGTCTCTTTATAATCAATGCCACTTTTCTGAGTAAAACCTTTGGCAACAAGTCTGGCTTTGTGTCTTTCAATATTGCCTTTTGAATTATGTTTGGTTTTGAAAATCCATTTGCATTCAATCTTTTTACATCCTTTAGGCAACAAGGTCCCAGACTTGATTTTGATCCATAGATTTTAACTCTTCTTCCATAGCACTAATCCATTTAATTGAATCATCTCAATTCATGGCTTTTGAAAATGAATCTGGATCATTATTAATTCCTAAGTCCATTTCCCACTCTTTTAGATAAATTACATTATCATCAGAAATAGCGGATCTCCTTTCTCTTTGAGACCTTCTTATTATTACTTCTTATTGTTCATCTATTATGGTTTCATTATTGACATTTTCATCATGAAGCATTTGATCATTTATTTGTTGTTCTTAAATGTTACTGGGATGAGCAATAACATTAAGAACAATAACTGTAGAAGTTTTAAATATAGGAACTTCTACCCTAACTTCTTGAATACTAACATCATGTATTCTTTCGCTCTCACTAATTTCACCATTTTCAATGAATCTTGCATTTCCATATTCAACAATTCTTATACTATGATTAGGACAATAAAATCTATACCCTTTAGACTTTTCTGGATAACAATTAAAATAACCACTGGTTGTTTTTAAATCCAATTTATTTTCATGTGGATTGTAAATTCTTACTTCTGCTGAGCAACCCCAAACATGTAAGTGCCTCAAACTAGGTTTTCTTCATATTTATAGTTTAAAAGGTGTGTTTGGAACTGCCTTACGAGGAACCCTGTTTAGCAAATACATAGTAGTTCTTAATGCATACATCTACAATGACAAGGATAAAGAAGAATGACTCATCATACTCCTAACCATTTCCATTAAAGTACGATTACTCCTTTCTGCATACCATTTTATTGTGGTATTCCTGGCATTATGTATTGAGCACAAATACCATGTCTTTCAAGAAATTTGACAAATGGACCTGGATATTGTCCGGATTCATCATATTTTCTATAGTATTCACCACCTCTATTTGACCTTATGATTTTTACCTTTTTATCTAATTACCTCTCAACTTTTTTAATATAAATTTCAAGTGCATTGATTGGTTGAGATTTGTCATGCAATAGATAAATATGACCATAACGAGAAAAATCATCGATAAAGATAATAAAATAAAATATTTTTCTCCACCAAAAGTTGGAGCATCAAAAGGACCACAAATATCAGTGGGTATAATTTCAAGAAGCTGAGTACTTCTTGTGGCTTCTTTCTTAGTGTGTTTTGTTTGTTTTCCTTTAATACAATCAATACACACTGCAAGATCAGTAAAGTCCAAACTTGAAAGTATTTCATTCCTTACTAATCTTTGTATCCTTTCTTTGGATATATGACCCAAACGTTTATGCCACAAGTAAGTAGAACTTTTATTAACTAAATTACGTTTAGTACCAACATTATGATGCAAGGTCATTAATATCTCAACAAAAGAATTATCAAGTTTAACCTTGTAGAGGCCATCACATAACAATCCAGAACCAATAATATTATTTTTCTTAAATAAAGTTAAAGATCTAGAACTAAACTTCAAATAAAATCCCGTTACATCAAGTTTCGTTAAAGAAATTAAGTTGCGGAAAAATATGAGTATATAAAGAATTTGAAATAAAATAATGTCCTATATCTAAAATTAAACGATAAGTGCCAATGCCTTCAATAGAAGCTTTCTTTCGATTTCCCATGAAGACACAACTTTCATTTGGCCTTATGGTTTGGATTGTAAGGAATCCATGCATCGTATTAGAAAGATGGGTAGTGGAGCCAGAATCAATCCACCAAGTATTATGCGGAATTTCAATAAAATTTGATTCGAAATATACTAAAGCATAATGCTTACCTTTCATTTCGAACCAAGCTTTAAGTTTCAAGCAATTCTTCTTTAAGTACCCAATCTTATCACAGAATTGACACTTAACACTCCCATGTTCCTTCTTATGAGCAGTCTCAGAAGATTCATTCAGGTTGTGTAAACCTTTCTTCTTGCTCTTTCCACCTTTCTTTTTGTAACTCTTTCCAGTTTCTTGATGACTTAAGAGATGAACTGAATGAGCTCTTTGATTCTTTAATCTTGTCTCCTCTTGAACAAGTATACTAGTCAATTCATTTACATTCCATTTACCCTTTAAGGTGTTATAGTTCATTTGGAATGGACCATGTTGTTCAGGAGGCAAGGAGTTCAGTATGAACTATACTAGAAAATACTCATCGACATTCATTCCTAAGGTCTTTAATTTTATGCTAAGGTAGTCATTTTAAGAACATGCTCATGCATGGCACGTGAACCATTATATTTCATATTGGTCAAATTACTCATCAAAGTGGCGATCTCCAAAGCTCATGAGAGAATATCAAAGCACATAAAAAGTGGCGATCTCCAAAGCTCATGGGAGAGTACCAAAGCGCATAAAAAAAATATCGATCCCCAAAGCTCATGAGAGCACCAAAGCATATAAAAAGTGCCAATCTCAAGCTCATCACGAGTGTTTATCCTAAAACAACCAATCTAATGCATGATGAGCTCAGAAATACATGAACTCATTAGAGAGCAACAGTACAGGAGCTCATTAGAAAGCAAAATTACACGAGCTCATCAAAGAGTAGAAGACTAATTCATTCAAATATGCAAACAAACTTCAAGAACTATATAACGCTAGTTTAAAGTGATTAACGAATTCTAAGGAGAGCATCTCGATAAACAACATCCTTTGGAGCTTGCTAACCAATCTCATGAATATCAAGATCATTCAAGAAGTTATCAATTACCAAGCATAAATACTCTCTCACTAAAGGGTGTGGCTAATGATAACTAACCAAAATATAGGCCGACCATGAGAGAATAGGCCGAACATGAAAGAGTAGGCCGAGCATCTAATGATAACCAAGCATTGCATGTTGGGTTGTCATAATCAAATAACACAAGATTAGATAAGTCCAAATTCAAATACAACAAGAAATCTTAAGACCAAGTCATAGTCGGACTCTAGTTAGAAATCCAATCCAATCTAAAGATTTTATTGTATGACCAGAAAGGCTAATCCTAATAGAATTGAAACACTCTATATTCATAATTAGTTCTCCTACTTCTTTACTCCTCTCTCTATTTTATTTCAGTTTGTAATATTTAGATTTCCTTTAAATGTTTTGATCTCCTTAATCTCTATCCGAATGATTGCTTTCTCCTTCCTCTATTTTTTCAATGTTTTGTTTTGTGTATTGCAGTATTAGATGATTCTTGCCTAATCACTATATATGTATATATATCTTAACTTGAATTACATATAAAATTGATGCTTTCTTTTTTAGTTTGTACAAAAAAGAAAGAAATTCGTCAAAAACATGAAATTTTTAAAATTATGTATATTGTAAATTGGAGTTAACTGCCATGCCAGCACTTCAACAAGTTAAATGGGATTTATCCCATTGAATGATAATTCTATTACTAATATAAGATTATAATCGATTTTTTGTTAAAATTAAAAACTCATATTCATAATTAAATCGAAAAAATGCTAATGCTATATTTGGTTGAAATCTATAAAAGAATTCATTTTATTTGTAAAAAAGACATAAATAAAAAAATAAAATAAAAATAATAAAGTCAAAAAAGATATTTTGATGTTATCAAATGTATTCACTTACTTGTAGAATTTGTTTAAAAATTCTACCTGTGTTAGAACTTAGTTTAGTTTTCATTAATTTTATATAAATTTAATTATATAAAATATTAGATTAACTTTCCCAAACATATAAAATTTAAATTTACAAATAAATTTTATATATTTTTCTCTATAAATTTTATTTCAACTAAACACTGCCTAAATTCTGGTGCTTAAAATTTTGGAGGAAACAAACTATTTTTCAATTGGAAACAACTCCAAAATCACATAACTAATAATCGAGGAATCTATTTTTCATTTTATATATCCATGTGTTGAGCTAACAAGCCTACAATTTTGAAGGTACATGCATGTGTGATTGTGACAAAGATATATCAAGAGAGAAAGATATGGTGCAACCGCTTCTTGCTAACTTGTGAAAGTCACAATTAATATATTCATATCAAAATGATTATATAATTAATATACATATATTAAGAGATTTTGAGTTTGAAATCTCTTTTTAGCACCAAATGAGTTTTTATTTTTATAATTAATATAAAAAATATTTATTTTTTATTATAAATTTACGGCCAGTTGATTATGCCGTAAATAAAAAAAATGGTACACAGTAAATCTTCTTAATCTGCGCTGGACTTATAATCTTAAAATGGCTTCATAAATATGCTTTGGCTTGTTTTGTAGTATGTTTTGTTTTAGACAAAATAATTTCGAATACTTTTCCCTGCTCTAGTATTGACCTATGAACAGAAAAATAAATACAAAAAATGCATTATGCAACTAACGCTGTATAATGACTGTTTGATGTTGATGGAAACCTTTTGACTTGCTTTATTATCAAGTATTACAGTTACCATCAAGTAAACTTTGCTGTAAAAGACTACCAAGCTATGGCCTGATGGCCAGATTGTTTAGAGTGTCAGGATAGGTCTTGATTTTGAGACCTATCCTTCCAATTGTAGGATTATTTCTCACATTTATAAAAAAACAAATAATAATAATTTCTCTCCTTTATAGTAGTAACTAATAACTACTAGATATTATCTAGAACTAATTGGATAAAGAATTTCATCTTTTAAAATTTCTGACATTAATTTTTGTATGATGTAAAACTGGATAAAATATCTTTTATAGTGGCGTATTTAAAAATTATTTATTCTATTAACTATTGATCCGCACTAATTATATCTCTTTATTATTTTAATTTTTGATATAATTTAATAGATATTTTTTTGTATGTATATATATTTTGAATTGATCTAGAATATTTATATAAAATTTTTAATACAATTGTATATATAAAGTCCAAATTCGAAAGTCAAGTTACTTATCTATATATTTTTAAGTAGATTTTTTTTTCTTTTTTAATAATATTTTTGTGCAAATAATGAACATTTTCTAAGAATTTGAAAGTACTTTGACTAAATGGCATGTCTTATGCAATGGAAATGAATTTCTAAATTCAGAGAACCCTATTTCAAAAGTTCTTTTCAGATAACTAAAAAAAGTTTGATATAAATAAAAATAATTCACTAAAGTCTTAAATATTTAGAAGTAAAATGGTACCGACAACTCGTATTTCTTGTCAACCGTACAAAAAAATTCGGAAATGCTATTACAGGAATTGAATCCTATTCCCAATTTTAATAAGTACCAAACATGGTTAAATGTAACTTGAAGTACGCTTTTCTCACATAATTTCCATTATTTTAAAAGAAAAGCTATGCTACTAACAGTATTGTGTTGTTGTTATGTATCAAAAAGAGAACATGGTTTTAAGAACAGATAGCATAATTTATTTATTTATCTCGTGAAGAAGCTTCTTTCTTTAATTTTTTGGTCAGTAACCAAATGAGCTTAATTTGATGCCACAACAAACCCGCAGATAAAGAAAAATTTCAGATTGCTTAAGCATTGCAGTTTTGAAGAAGGTTTTTGACGCAGAAAGGATGCCAAATTAAGAAATTTGTCTTTGACTGCACTCTAGAGTAGTTATAAAACTAAAAATTTTTAATTGCCATGAAAAGGTTTGTTCAAGTTTTCTTTTCAGTCTTAAATCAATCAACCAGCAAAACATAGACCTTCCTTTACCCACCTTTTCTTTGACACTACATTTACTTGTATATTTATATACTTGGTCATAACTTTTTGATCATCAAAATCTCAAAAACAGCTAGCAGATTGAGCTTTCTCATTTTGGGTTTTTGTAGGGAAACACATAAAAGCTAGCTATAGGTTTTAATTTGGCATTGCTGCTATTTAATTAGCAACCAAAGCAAATTATAAATTGCTAGCAACATGGGTGTTTCTCTTCTAACATCACCATCATTTCTAGGAACTTTTCTTCTCTCATTCATCACCTTATGCCTCCATCCCAACCCTGCACTAGCCGTCACTAGACACTATGAATTTAATGTATGTGTTATGTATCTTATGTGGCGATTTTATATATTTATTTCTTTTTTCTCACACTATAGATAGCTATCGGCAAGATCTTTTTTCTTAAATTGTAATAATTTAGTGTCACTTTCAATGAAATAGTTCTTCATTCTTAGTATTGAAAACAACTTCTAATACTAGTATGATCTTTTCATTTTTGGCAGATCATGTTGCAAAATGTGACACGCCTTTGCCACAGCAAGAGCATGGTAACAGTTAACGGTCAGTTCCCTGGACCTCGCATTATGGCTAGGGAGGGTGATCGTCTTCTCATTAAAGTGGTTAACAATGTCCAAAACAATATCTCCATTCATTGGTAAATGCATATTGAACAGCTAATTAATGAAGCTTGTTCATTGAAATCATAATTTGACAAGCAATTGATGGTTAATATATTGACTAATTTCACTGGGACAGGCATGGAATTCGGCAGCTTAGAAGTGGATGGGCTGACGGACCAGCATACATAGCCCAGTGCCCTATACAAACTGGACAAAGCTATGTATATAACTACACCATTATAGGACAAAGAGGCACCCTTTGGTGGCATGCTCATATTTCATGGCTAAGATCAACTCTTTATGGTCCCTTAATCATTTTACCAAAGCATGGTGTCCCTTATCCATTTGCCAAACCTTACAAGGAAGTGTCAATCGTTTTTGGTAATTACCAACTACAGTCAGGCTAACTGTAACTTGCATTTGATGTATGTTTCATATTTGGTAAGACTATTGATAAATTGCAGGAGAGTGGTTCAATGCTGATACAGAGGCAGTGATCAAGCAAGCACTGCAAACAGGTGGAGGACCAAATGTCTCTGATGCCTATACTATCAATGGATTGCCAGGGCCATTGTATAACTGCTCTGCAAAGGGTATATCATGTTAGTGCTTCAGCCTTATCGTTAAATAAATTACCGCAATGCTGAACAAATACATATTTTGGGTGCTTGGCAGATACTTTCAGGCTGAAGGTAAAGCTTGGAAAGACCTATCTTCTCCGGATAATCAATGCAGCGCTTAACGATGAGCTCTTCTTTAGTATAGCAAATCACACAATGAAAGTAGTTGAAGTTGATGCTGTTTATGTAAAACCTTTTGATACTAAGACCATTCTCATTTCTCCAGGGCAAACTACTAACGTTCTTCTAAAGACCAAACTTCACTACCCAAATGCCACATTTTTAATGACCGCTAGACCGTACGTAACTGGTCAAGGCACTTTCGACAATTCAACAGTTGCCGGAATTTTAGAATATGAACCATCACAAAAGACCCATCATTCCTTATCAATAAACAAGCTTCAATTCTTTAAACCAAAATTGCCAGTTCTTAATGACACTTCATTTGCTACAAAATTTTCAAGTCAACTTCGTAGCTTGGATAGTGCAGAATTCCCTGCTAATGTTCCCCAAAAGGTTGATAAACAATTTTTCTTCACAGTAGGACTTGGAACAAGCCCCTGCCCCAAAAATCAAACCTGTCAAGGACCAAATGGCACAATGTTTGCAGCGTCGGTTAATAATGTATCATTTGACATGCCAGATATAGCTCTACTTCAAGCTCACTTTTCTGGTCAGTCAAACGGGGTTTACAATCCTAATTTTCCAAGCAGTCCATTATTTCCATTTAATTATACAGGCAACCCGCCAAATAATACAATGGTTAGTAGTGGAACAAAGGTTGTAGTGCTTCCTTTCAATACTAGCGTAGAGCTTATCATGCAGGACACAAGCATTCTTGGAGCTGAAAGCCATCCGCTGCACTTGCATGGATTTAATTTCTTCGTGGTCGGCCAAGGCTTTGGGAACTTTGATCGAAATAAGGATCCTACAAAATTCAATCTTGTTGACCCTGTTGAAAGGAATACAGTTGGTGTACCCTCTGGTGGTTGGGTTGCTGTACGATTCCTTGCAGACAACCCAGGTTGGTATATGCATGCTTTTATACTACTTAATTTAATTTTAAGCAACTGAGTATTTTGATGTACTATTTTAAACCTGACAATATGGAAATTGTATGAAACTACAGGTGTATGGTTCATGCATTGTCATCTAGAAGTCCACACAAGCTGGGGACTGAAGATGGCTTGGGTGGTGCTGGACGGAAAACTTCCAAATCAGAAGTTGCTTCCTCCGCCGGCTGATCTTCCCAAATGTTGACATTCTTCTAAATGAAATCCAGATCAGGAGCTACTCCCTTCCTTCATGAGATCATCCATATTTATTATTCTTTTTTTTTTTTTGTTGCTTCTGTTCTTTATAATTGAGTTTTCAATTTTTCTTTTTTTTTTTTTTTATTGGCAAAATTTGATGATTATTTTGACTACCCTTTGGGGTTGAGAAAGAAAAAGATTGAAAAATTCTAATTTTTTTGTTTCCTTGTGTGAAGGGCCTCAATCATCTTGAAAGCTGATCCTATTTCTTATGTTTGATTCTTACATAATACATTATTGCTTATACAAAAAAAGGACTTAACCTGATGAATTAAAAACATGCAATAAAGACACAATTTTCAGAGGAAGTGGTTGTTCAGAAAGGTGCTGAGCATTTGGAGTGTTCAAATCATTTCTCTTTTAGCATATTCTTGACTGATCTGTCCTCTAATGCTACATTGGAAATACAGACTATATTGTGGGCTTTGTTGTAATAATATATTAGTTTGAATTATTTTACTTCAGCTAAAGGCTTCATATATATATATATATATATATATATAAACTGTGCTTCACTAAAAAAAAGAAGCTGTGAAAATGCTAACTATTCATATATAAATTGTACTTTATAAAAAATATTAGTTATTACTGTTTTAAACCTGGAAAATGCGCAGGCATTGCTAAAATTAAATCGACTAACCCTTGTTTGCTTTACTGCCAAGCATTATAGTTGAGAATCCAATGAAGTAATTAGCAGAATTCAAAAGAGAAAAACACTTATAAAATAAAAATGAACTCAATAGTACTAGAGAAGACATATTTTTACCTAATTGCAGTTGCTTGCAAAATAACAACCAATACATATATATATATATATATATAGGAGATACCTGATTTTCTTGATATGCATTCACATTAATTATATATATACTATAATGAAATCTGAAGTATGCCATCTTATGCAAAAGAAATTAATCAAATGTATATGTTTGGCACCAAACGATGCTTTTGCTTTTGGGTGCTTAAGTTTTAGTCCATTGGCAAATATAGCATGCATGCAGAAGGAAATAGTTTAGACATAAAGAGTTATAGTTACTAAAGTAAGCAAAATGCCAGCTATAAACTAAACTGCCAACTGAATTATGTAACTAAGAGAACATGTTTTTAGTATCTTTTTGGAATTTACTTGAAAGCAAAGGAATCTGTTCTTGGTTGCACCCTATAGTAGTTTAGATTAAACTGAACATGTATAGCCATGAAGCTATGCAACATTTTCAATCAACTAATCAACCCACCACCTTTCCTGATTACCTAGCTCTCTCATTGTATATATACGCTTAGTTGCAATAAAATCTATGTTTACTTAGTGGATGAGTCCTAATCCTTTCTCTAAGAGAGGAAGAAAAGAATGGGTGTTTCTCTTCTTCCATCAGCACCATTCATGGGACATTTTCTCCTTGTATTTATCACTTTGTGTCTCTATTATGAGCTTACAGTGGCTATTACCAGGCACTACAAGTTTGATGTATGTATTCATGTCTTGTTTATTCGTTTAGTGGGCTTAGTTATTGATAGTTATTGTAACCTCGTAGTTCTAGGCACGACTCAAATATTAACGGATCAAATTTTATTGGTTAAATGTATCATGTGTATATCTCATTTTGAACGCAGTTTGTGAATACATACTATCTCTTTTTCCTTTTATGCAAAAATATAACAGTATGTACATAAAAAATTTTGTAGATCATGGAGCAAAATGTGACGAGACTTTGCCACACAAAGACCATGGTAACAGTTAATGGACAATTCCCAGGGCCTCGCATTGTTGCCAAGGAAGGTGATCGTCTTCTTATTCAAGTGACTAACCATGTAAAACACAATATTTCCATCCATTGGTATGAACCCTTACTAAATATTCATTCCCACATAATTTTTCTTCTTTATGTCCATTGGAAGTCATTGTAAATTGAACTGAAACAGGCATGGAATTCGACAACTTCGAAGTGGGTGGGCTGATGGACCGGCATATATTACTCAATGCCCTATACAAACTGGACAGAGCTATGTGTACAACTACACTATTGTAGGACAAAGAGGCACGCTTTGGTGGCATGCCCATATTTCCTGGTTAAGAACAACTGTCTATGGTCCCATAATCATTCATTCCAAGAGTAGCATTCATCACCCATTTGTCAAGCCTAACAAGGAAGTTCCAATCATCTTTGGTATACAACTTTGAAGATTTAACCAAAGATTTTATATTTAAAGTACACTTTTGGTTAACCAAGAATTCATCAATTCTGATATATGTAAACTTGAAATTCAGGGGAGTGGTTTAATGCAGATCCTGACGCCGTCATTAAGGAGGCACTTAAAACAGGTGGTGGCCCTAATGTCTCTGATGCTTATACCATTAATGGATTTCCAGGACCATTAAGTAATTGTTCTACCAAAGGTATAATGTATATGTTACTACTTACTGTCCAATTTATATTCAGTGCTTTCTTCCTTTAAAATTGAATTGATTTAAGTTATGAAAGGGTAATCAAGCGATGGTAAATAACATGATAAATTATGCTTGGCAGATACTTACAGGCTACACGTGAAGCCGGGGAAGACATATATGCTTCGCCTGATCAATGCTGCACTCAACGATGAGCTGTTTTTCAGCATAGCAAACCACACACTAACTGTAGTTGAGGTTGATGCTGTTTATGTGAAACCTTTTCATACTCAAATCCTTGTTA
This sequence comes from Ricinus communis, assembly GCF_019578655.1. NCBI lineage: Eukaryota > Viridiplantae > Streptophyta > Magnoliopsida > Malpighiales > Euphorbiaceae > Ricinus > Ricinus communis. Next base: position 19,287,584 of record NC_063264.1, on the reverse strand, counting down.
TTGCTCCTGGCCAAACCACAAATGTTCTTCTACAGACCAAACCTCACTACCCGGAGGCCACATTTTTCATGACTGCTAGACCTTATGCAACTGGCCAAGGCACTTTTGACAATTCAAGTGTTGCTGCCATCTTACAATATAAAGCAACATCTAAATCTAATCGTTCAAATAAAAAGATTCCACTCTTTAAACCAAGTTTACCTGCACTCAATGATTCCTCATTTGTTATGAAATACACGAACAAACTTCGTAGCCTAGCAAGTGAAGAATTCCCTGCCAATGTGCCTCAAAGGATTGACAGGCGATTTTTCTTTACAATTGGACTTGGAACAAAGCCATGTCCTAGAAACGAAACATGTCAAGGACCAAATGGAGCAAAGTTTGCAGCTTCTGCTAATAATGTTTCTTTTACAATGCCAACTAAAGCTCTACTCCAGTCCCACTTCTTGGGTCAAGCAAAGGGTGTTTACACACTTGATTTTCCAAGAACTGTATTATTTCGTTTCAATTATACAGGCAATCCACCAAATAATACAATGGTGAGCACAGGAACAAAGGTAGTAAAGCTTCATTTCAACACTAGTATAGAGCTTATCATGCAGGACACGAGCATACTTGGTGTTGAAAGTCATCCTCTCCACTTGCATGGTTTCAATTTCTTTGTTGTTGGCCAAGGTTTTGGCAACTTTGACCCAAAGAAGGACCCTTCGAAATTCAATCTTGTCGACCCTGTTGAAAGGAATACTGTTGGTGTACCTTCTGGTGGGTGGATTGCAATTCGGTTTCTAGCAGACAACCCAGGTTGGTAGTATTTCTGCTGAGCAACTGAGTTTTAATTTCCTTTTATTTTAAATGATAATTGGAATAGGTCTGTCTTAATTACCATGTTGATGAAGGTTATGGCACGTAAACAGGAGTATGGTTCATGCATTGCCATTTGGAAGTGCATACAAGCTGGGGTTTGAAGATGGCTTGGGTGGTCAACGATGGGAAACATCCAAACCAGAAGCTGCTTCCTCCACCTGCTGATCTTCCCAATTGCTGATATTCCAACTTCTGCTTAGTGCCTAGCTAGGCTAGAATCCCCGATTATAATATTTCTTTCCTTCATTTATTCTTGTTATTTTTTATTAATTGCATTTAAAAAAAAAATAGAATTCCTTATTGTAGCCATCAATTTTCATGTCAGTGATGAAATTGGGATGCTTTTAGTGAGTCAGTGCAGTAATATTCCTAAAGCATGTTATCTTCAGAATGACAATCTCACTACTACAACTACTGGGGAGATTCAAGTTAGGATCACTAAACATGGATGGATGTAAAAATCAGGTTCCTTGATTAACATTTCCAAACGAATATCACCAAATCTACTTGAGGTGCCGAGGTATGTATTTGGCGTAATATTAATAGACAAAATGCTAGGCACAGTCTTATAAGAGAACGGCAAATCTGAATGCTTGAAAGCAACTTAACTGTCAAGCAAATAAGCCCTACGAATCACAGAACCAAAAACAGGGATGGAGACCTAAAAGTGTTGAAACTTAAATGTTCACTCAGAACCCCAAGTAGACTTGGAGCTTATTTTACTGGGAGCACTTGCAGAAGACATTGCATTTTATGATAATGAAAAGAAATCCACCTTTTAGGCTGCTACTTTCACTATTATTTAATTTTCACTTTGAAAGATCACATGGATCACTTCCAAAATTCGTATGTGAAAATTAAAAATGTTAATAGCCTTTTGCAGTCAGAATTCACATCAGAACAGGAGTACATGTGCCCTGCTAAAGAAAACTAAATGGGTTCTAACCACAGATGAAATAACTTTACTATTAGTTTTAGAAAGAACTACACGAAGTTGAGCATTGCAGCAGGTTTGACAGAAGATAACATCAGAAACATGTAGATTTAGCTGATGAACAAACTATGACAAAAGAACTGACACCGAAAACTATAGATTGTGCTGCCAAAAAGAAAAAAAGAAAACAGGAACAACAACCACCTATACTAAGGAAGTATATGAATATGTTCTCCCTAACATGTAGCTAAGCAAACAGAGAATGTTCAAGAAACTAAGATTTGACACATCTTTGAGCTTCTTGGAAAAGTTAATAGCTTCCTCATCAGCTCTAGTTCTGATTCTTTGTTATTAAGATCAGGAAACAAAGTTGAGATTTTAATGTTCCTCAACACATTTGCATTTGTCAGGATATACTCTACCATTTCAATCTCAGCTACGCTACCTTCAAATCCCCTGAACTCAAGTCTCTCAAGACTTAAAGCACGCAGGCACAGGTGATTCCTTATTCAATGCTGTAAGAATTTGAGCCTTTCTTGAACAGAGAACAGAGCTGATAAGATCACAGCTGTAGCTGTTTGAAGAATGAGTCCAAGTTTGTTAGCTAGTTTTTAGCACATGTGAATAAGTGGCACCTAGTCAAATGCAATTAGTTGTTTTTTGTTTGTTGAGTCCTAATTTCCAGTTGCAGTAGCTTTATTTTCTGAAAGAAGTTGTTATATTTCTTGTATTTAAACTTCACCATTTCAGCAATGAAAAACATCTTCATACTTTTATTCAATATTCAACATTGGTATCAGAGCATTTCATTCTTAAGGGCTGTGAGTTTGTGTGCAAAACAAGAGTTAGTTTATGTGAGATTAAACACCTAAGAGTTAACACCTAAACACTTAGAGAGTGAACCTCCTTGAAAGCACAAATGGCCTCTGGCAATTCAAATACACCTGCTGTTCCAACACTCACAGGTGAAAACTATCAACTTTGGGTAGTAAAAATGAAGGCTTACCTGAAGTCATTAGGTCTTTGGGAAATAGTTGAGCACAATACTCCAGTCCCACCATTAGGAGCTGATCCAACTATAGCTCAGATAAAGTACCATGAAGAAGAAAGGATGAAGAGAGACAAGGCTGTCACCACCATTCATTCAGCCTTACCAGATTGTATTTTCACCAAGATAATGCAACTGGAAGCTGCAAAAGACATTTGGGATGAACTTGAGAAGCAATACGAAGGTGATGCAAGAGACAAGACAGTTAGAATTTTAACTCTTAAAAGAGAGTTTGAATTATTGAGGATGAAAGACAACGAAACAGTTAAGGATTACTCCACCAAAGTGCTAGGGCTTGTCAATCAGATGAGACTCTACGGAAAGAATATCCAAGACTACAAGGTAGTAGAAAAAATGTTGATAAGCTTACCTGAGAAGTTTGAAGCCAAAATAGCCGCAATAGAGGAATCATGTGACCACACAAAGCTGACCATTTCAAATCTTGTTAGTAAACTTCAAGCTCAGGAAGCTAGATCATTTATGAGAAATGGAGCTGTGATGGAGGAAGCCTTCCAATCAAGACATAACAGCAATCAAAAAACTCATAGTGGCCAAATCAAAGTTGACAAAAGAAATAAAGGCAAGGTATCTGCTGCACCAAGAGGCACATTTCCACCATGTGGAACATGCAAGAAAACAAATCATTTGGAGAAGGATTGTTGGCATAAAGGAAAGATTCAGTGCAGATTTTGTAAAAAATGGGGATATAAGGAGGTGGATTGTCGAAAGAAGAAACACCAGCAAGAGCAACAACCACCAACTCAACAAGCCAACTACACCGAAGAGCAAGAGCCAATCGAAGATCATCTATTCATGGTGACAAGAAATGTAATAGCTTCAAGACAAATCTGGTACGTAAACAGTGGTTGCACCAGTCATATGGCAAACGACTTGAATCTCTTCACCAAGTTGGACATAACTTATAGAGGGAGTGTGAAACTTGGAAATGGGAAAGTTCTAGATGCAAAAGGAAAATGTACTGTTACTTTACAAACCAGCAAAGGTGCAAAGCAAATCCTTGATGTCTTGTCCATTCCTGAACTTGACCAAAATCTATTAAGTGTGGCACAGATGATGAAGAAGGGTTATACTCTTTCTTTCAAAGAAAAATTTTTCATCATGCTTGATGAAAATGGAGCTGAAATTGCAAGAGTTGCAATGAGAAATAGCAGCTTTCCTATATGTTGGGATCAAATAACCCATTCAGCTTTTGTAGCAAAGCATGATGATACACAACTATGGCATAAAAGATTCGGTCATTTCAACCTGAATGCTCTTAAACATATGTAATCTAGTGGAATGGTCTCAAATATGTCAGAGATAAGTGGTGAAAGCACTGAAATCTGCAAGGCATGTCAATTGGGAAAGATTCACAGAAAACCATTTTCTGAAGCTGGTTTTAGAGCTAAGGTAAAACTTGAGCTCATCCATACTGATCTATGTGGTCCAATGAGGTGTTCATCTCTCAATGGCAATCTTTATTTCATCTTGTTTATAGATGATCTTACACGGATGACATGGGTCTACTTCTTGTCTAACAAATCTCAAACTTTTGAAGTGTTCAAAAAGTTCAAAATTCTAGTAGAAAATCAAAGTGGCTGCAAAATAAAGAAGCTGAGATCGGATAATGGAAAAGAATATATTTCCGGAAAATTCAACTCATTTTGTAAAGAAATGGGGATCAATCATCAACTTACTGTAAGTTATGCTCCCGAACAAAATGGCGTAGCGGAGAGAGAAAATAGAACCGTGATGGAAATGGCACGATGCATGCTTGCTGAGAAGTATTTGCATAAATCTTTTTGGGCGGAGGCTGTATACAATGCAGTCTATCTCTTGAATAGATTACATACAAGAGTTCTTTAAGATATGACATCAATTGAGGCTTTCACAAGTGTAAAACCTTCAGTCAGTCACTTGAGAATTTTCGGGTCACTATGTTATGTACATATACCAAAAGCAAAACGTACCAAGCTTGATATGAAAGCTAAAACTGGTATCTTCTTAAGTTGTGCATCAATGTCTAAAGGTTACAGAGTTTATAGCTTGGAGACAAAAAAAATCATTGTTTGCAGGGACATTCAAGTTGATAGGCTGCATATTGGAATTGGAATACTAATGAAGTTAAAAAAATTCTCAATATCAATGAAGATATGGAGGAAGCTGATCATACTCAAAAATCATATTCAGAACCTGATGCTCCAGTGCTAAGGACCAAATCCTTAGCTGACATTTATGATAAGTGCAGTTTTATCGTAGCTGAACCTTCAAGCTTTGCGGAAGCGTCACAACTACCATAATGGTTAGATGCAATGAAAGTGGAAATAGCCATGATTAACAAGAACAACACATGGGAACTTGTTACAAGACCAAAACATCGACATGTCATCGGTGTCAAATGAATTTATAGGTCTAAAATAAATCCAGATGGTTCCCTCTACAAGCATAAAGCCAGATTGGTAGTGAAAGGCTATTTCCAGTTGCCTGGAATTGATTTTGGAGACACATTTGCTCCGGTGGCAAGACATGAAACCATACGGATGCTCATAGCATTTGCAGCACATTTAGGATGGAAAATTTTTCATCTAGATATAAAATCAGCATTTTTGAATGGTGAGTTACAAGAAGACATATATATTGATCAACCCCAAGGTTTTGTGGTTGCGGGTCATAAAAATGATGTTTAGAGGCTTAAGAAAGCTCTATACGGACTGAAACAAGCTCCTAGAGTCTGGTACAGCAAAGTGGATGCTCACTTTATTAGTCAAGGTTTTTGCAAAAGCCAAAATGAATCAACTCTTTATGTGAAAAAGGTTGGCAACAGAAAATTACTTGTGTCATTATATGTTGATGATTTATTTATAACTGGTAATGATTTGCTTATGGTGGAGGAATTCAAGAAAGTAATGATGCAGATTTTTGAAATGACCGATTTTGGTGAAGCCAAATATGTTTTGGGTATGGAGGTGCATTGCCACAGAAGCTGAACCATGTCAGGTCCATTTGTTTTATGGACATCGTCAGCATAAAGCTCCATAAAACCAAGAGTTGCTTTAACAATTGAGTAATAATTTCTAACATCAGTGCCACAGTGTTGTAGATGATAAGCTCAAGAAATTCAAAATTAGGGGCATCAACAGCAACCCTATATGAATTTCCTCTTGATCTAGAGACTTTTATAGTAAGGTTTTTCAGTGAAGATGACTGTATGTGTATGGTCTGCAGGACGTCATCAGGACAAGTCGTCCAAAGTAGCAATTCTTCAAGAATTGGGGAAGTACAAAATACTTTCTCCATGATAGAATCATAGGGGCGGCAGTAGGACTTGTAGCATATCGAATTCAAAAAGGCCAGGTATATCTTCAATAAGAAGCTTCAATACCTTTATAGATACACAACTAAAAAGAAGTTGGGGAAGCCGAACAAGCAGAGGAGTACCTCTTCTTCTGAGGGGAAGTTCAATCTCCTCAACAGGGTTTGCGTGAAGAATCAGAACCCTGTTCACAAAATCCACAAATGATTTCATCTCTTCTTCTTTCATATAAGAATAATCATGAAAAGATAAAACAGAAAGTGAGGTCCAGACGAGCCTCCATCTCTTGCACAAAATGCTGGTTGTAACGGCTTCGTTTGTGAAGAGAAATGACAATATGTGACACTGAATTGACTCTGGCAATTTGCTGATCCTATCTTCATTTCCTATCTTGCTATATTTTTGTCGTTTTGATGCAGAATCCATCGTGGAATAAGATGGAACAATTGATGAAGTTTCTTTTTTGTCCTTAGGGTTTCAGAGAATCGAAGAGTTAACCCTTTTCGTTTGTGAGTGTGTGTGAGATAAGAGAAGAATTTATCTTCGGATAGTATTCTTTTTTAAATAAATCTTGGGATCATAACCTCGGAAGAGAAGTAAAAATGTAGGATTCCTCTCATGTTGAAACTTTTTAATATGGGCATGTTAAAATTAGATGAATCAAGAAAAAGGTCTGTTAAAATTAGTGGTGGAGATTTACTATATAATAAATAGTTATTTATTTTTAAAAATTTAAATTTAAATTTCTATTAAATATTTATATTCAAAATTAAAGTTAAAAATTACATATATATCATATTTAAATTTAGTAATGGATCTAACTTTAAATGTGAGATTATTTATCTTAATTGACCATATCTATGTTTATCAAGAATAATCTTTATATATTTATTTGTGTTCCTTGAACAAGTTTTTACTATTATATTAATTATAAATATTCTTAAATCTAAAAAAATTAAAATTTATATTTTTAATTTAAAAATAGAAACTATATTTTCGTTTAAAAAACATATTTTAGATCTCTTTCTTGATAGAATTTTAATGTTTGAAGATTATTTCCTTTCAATATTATCAATTAATATAATTATTAAATATAGTTAATATATTATTTTATAAATTTAAATTATTATTTAATTAAAAAAATAATGTATATCTTAATATATTAATTATATTTATATAAATTAGTAATAAAATATAAAAATTACACTTTATTTGTCAGAGTTATTGATACATATTAAAATATTTTTTCGATTTAGATTTTATTTATAGTCCTCTACCCACATGTGTATACACTGTTTTTATTGTTTTAATTATAAATATTTTTTTAATTTGAAAAATTGAAATTGTACTTATTGAAAAAAGTATATAGATAAAATTTAACTAATAATAAATAAAATATTGTTAGCTGTGAATTTATCCACGTGTACATGTATATAAACGAGTATAAATTTGTGCCTTTAACTTCTATGAAAGAAAGTAATTTCTCAAGCTCTCTTGACAATTCTTCTTGAAATCCCAGTTAAGGAAACTAAATTAATTGTGTTTGATTGTTGTTTAAATATAATAAAATTTGTTGCAAGAGAAACTAAAAGCCAAAGGTGTGGAAGAATTTTATACTTCTTTTATAAATTCAAAACTTGTTTATTGTATCTCTCACGTCTTCGTAACAAGCCAATGTCCTCTTGTCTCTTTTATGGTTTTTTCCTCTCTCTCCTGTATTTCCCTTTTCTTCTCTTGTCTTTTATCTTATTTTTTTTAAGGGTGTCAAAAGGTGGTTGTGGGTCGTATTTGTGTCGGGTTGATCTATTCAGATGACAAGATTAGGGTTAACACGAATACGATCTATTTAGTAATCGTATCAATTTATCTCGACCCTAACACGATACAAACCTTTAACGGATGACACGGGCACAACATACATAATACATTTATTTAAATGGATCGTGTATGGTTCATAAACCTGACACGACCCACTTAACCTATTATATAAATGGCATAAGATTTAATGTATTTAACATGTAAAAAATTATATTGTTTTAAATTAATAGAGATAGTATCAAATCATAAGAAAAGAAATTCAGTTACTACAAGAGACATCTTTAAAATTCATATAAATAGTACCAAATTATTTTATTAGGGTTTTGTTTTCTTTTATGAGAAAGGTGGCACAAAAGTAAAAAAATAGAAAAATCTGTTAAGATGGTCATACTAATTATGTTTTGTTTATTATATTTTACTTTTTAGCCATTTTATTTTATTTATTTTTACTTTTGTATATGGTTATTTTATTTTTTGTCTTTTAAAATATACGGGTTGTAAATGGGTTGTGTCAGGTTGACATGACCCAATATAACACGAAAAATTAAACGGGTTACAATGGGATCACGAGTCAACCAGTTACACGGCTCATTTCAAGCCGTGTCGTAAACGGGTCAACTCATTTACTGACCTGGACCTGCTAATGCTCAACCCTAATTTTTTCTCTATACCTTCTTTTTTTTCTTGGTGTCTCCTGTTGAATTCTTTTCATGGCTGGTGGGCAGTTATGCTCCACCCTTTAATTTAGAGGAGAGTTATGTCAGGCTTTCTATTGCTGAAGAAGACGATAATTGGGTTGTTGCTGGCGGTAGTGTTATGAGGCATGTCGATAAGTTGAGTTTGGTTGAAACAATTTCTTTCTTACAAACAAATTTAGTTTAATTTTACGAGTAATGCAATGGCCTTTGCTTGGTGTCCAGTATGTGGAGTCACCATCAAGGATCTAGGGAAACAACCTTATCTTTTCAAGCTTTATCATGAACTGGACTATCCTGGTCTTTTAAACGGAATGAGTTGGACCTCAGTAGGATTCAGAGTCATGAGCTCGCGCAATTAGTTCCCTTCAACATATGTTCTGGGTACAAGCCTACAACCTCCTAGCAGGTTTTATGTCTGAACATGTTGCCAAAATTGTTGGGAATTATATTGGAACCTTTGTTGAATCTAACACTCATAACTTAACTTGTGTTTATAGGTCATTTCTTCACGTTTAAGTTGAGCTGGAGATTGCGAAACCTCTCAAACAAAGAATGAAGGTCAAAAAAGAGGGAGAAGATTGGTTTTGGGTAGACCTCAAATACAAAAGATTAACTACTTTCTGCTTCGTTTGTGGTATTTTGGGAGACTTTGAATGTTTTTTGCTCGAAGATTTTCTTTAATGGGAAACAATAACTAGTTGAGAAATCTTATAGGAATTGGATGCAAGCTTCATCTAGGAGAAATCAACCGCATGGTGGTGAACGGTGGTTGCAGCTAGAAGTGAGTGGCTAGTAAAAGTTGACGAGCAAAGTTCCTATTATAGTAAAAGTTTTTATTCATGGGGTGATAGGGATCAGACAATCGAAATTGTGGGAGTTGACTCTAAATCTCATGGCATGATTAGTGTTCTCACTCATAAGGAATGTATCCAAGATCACGCTAATATTGATACTATATCACAACCACATTAAGTAGGAAAAGGATGTTCAGATTGTGGTTGACCAAAAAAGGAGGCGTATTGGGTGATCAAATGGATATTTCCAATGGGCTCAGTGGGCTTCACGTGGCTCAAAACTGAGACCAGAACATTATGGGGTTATTTGAAAACGAATTAGAGGTAGGATTTGGAGACCAAACCTACCTAACCCATTGAGTGCTATAACATGGAATTGTTGGGGTCTGGCCAATCCCCGGGGATTTAGGTTTTGAAGGACTTGATTCGACTTAAAAGGCCTCGTATAAATAAATCTTAGTGAGACCTTTGTGAAGCCTGATAGAATGAAAAAGGATTCAAGCCCAATTGGGGTATGATGGCTTGCATGTAGTAGACTGTGAAAGCCACAGTGGGGGCCTGGCCATGTTATGGAAGGATAAAGAAATTGTTACAGTCTTGGGCTCTAATAAATTTTTTATTGATGTACAAGTAAAAATACATTAGCTTGGCATGTGGAGATACGCTGGTTAATATGGCTTCTCTGACCGAAATAGGAGTTCGTGGTCTTTGTTGCATCGTCTAGCAACTCTCTCATCCATCCCTTGGTGTATAATAGGAGATCTTAACGACTTGATGTCGCAACTAGAAAAAAGAGGAGGCACTTCATATCCCTAATGGCTAATTAATGGGTTTAGAGAAGCTATTATTGACTGCAATCTGTTTGATATGGGCTTACATGGATATCAGATCACTTGGGAGAGATCAAGAGGGTTGGTCGGGTGGGTGAAGGAGAAGCTTGATAGAGGTTTTGCTAATAAGGCTTGGCAACATCTTTTTAAAGGCTCTTGAGTCTTCCTCTTCAGACCACTTACCTTTGTTCCTTTATCTTAAGCAACTTTTTTCACCCTAATTTTAGGCATTTTTGTTTTGAAAACATATGGCTTAAGGAGTGACTCTAAGGATGTGGTGGCTTGGTGCTGGAATAACTCTCCTTCTTACGAGTTTCAAAGAAAGCTTGAGATGTGAGGATTGGAGCTTTCCAAATGGGGAGGAGCTATGGTGTGTGACTTTTGAAACAGGATCAAGAAGTGTAAAGAGAGAATGGGTGTTTTACAAAATTGTAGGGATCGACTAGGGTTCAAAACTATAATCGTGGTCGTTCTGATTATTTCATTATGCTATAATATCAAGAGACCATTGACAATAAAAGGCAAAGCAATTCTGGCTAAAAGAAGGTAATGCTAATACAAAATTTTCCGTTCTTTTATCTTTGTCAAAAAGAAAAAGAATCAGATTCGTAGGTTGAGGGACGCCTCGGGTTTTTGGCAATCAAAGGATGAGGATCTATAGCATATGGTAGTGGACTATTTTAATTAATTTTTTGTATCCAATGGTTATGTCAGTGCGCCATTCTTTAATTGTGTCCAAAAGAGGGTTCCTCAGCTTCAAAACGAGTTATTGATGGTTCTCATTGATCAGAGTGAGGTCAAAATGGTTGTGTTCGATATGGATCCAGACAAGTCCCCTAGATTAGACGGTATGAATCCTGCCTTTCTTCAACATGTTTGGCATATTGTTGATGTGGTTTGGCTGTGTATGGATTTCTTTGATAATGGGATTATGCCTGTGGGTTTAAATAGTATTACTATTATTCTTATTCCAAAGAAGAAAGTTTCGGAGTACATGTCTAATTTAAGTCATATTTATTGCCCTTTGGAATGTGATTTACAAAATCATTGCAAAAGTCATTGCTAATCGCTTAAGCATGTGGTTCCCAATCTGATTTCAGAGAATCAAAGTGCTTCCATAGCTGGTACATTATCGACAATATCATGGTTTCATTTGAATTAACTCATTATTTAAAGAGGAAGAGACAGGAGAAGATTGGTGTAAAGAGAAATTGGGTGTTTTTCGAAATTGTAGAGATCAACTAGGAGTTTAGAACTATAATCGTGCTCGTTCTTATTATTTCGTTATGCTACGATATCAAGAGACCCATTCGCGATAAAAGGCAAAGCAATTTTGGCTAAAAGAAGGTAATGCTAATATAGGATTTTTCCATTCTTTTGCCTCTACCGAAAAGAAAAAGAATCATATTTATAGGTTGAAGGACGCCTCTGGTGTTTTACAATTGAAGGACGAGGATCTCCAACATATAACAAGGGACTATTGTAACCAATTGTTTGTATCCAATGGTTGTGTTGGTGCACCAATCTCTAATTGTGTCCAAAAGAGGGTATCTCAGCTTCAAAACGAGTTGTTGATGGCTCCTATTAATCCGAGTAAGGTCAAAATGGTATGCGTCCAAATAAGTCCCCCAGATTAAATCAATTGTCATATATGGACCCCGGTCTAGGATTCTATATGAACCGGAGTCCATAAATACGTGTGGAAAGAGACTTTTCCAAACATGCAATGTTGACCCTTTCAAACTGAAAGTGGAAAAGAGAAAATCTAACAATTTCAACTAAGAAAACAATCACATCTCACTCGTCTAAGAAAACAATGGCTTCTTCACTTTTTTTTTAAATTGTACCGTTTTAATTTTTTAAAATTATAATAAAATAAATTTATAAAAATTAATTTTATATTAAAATTATATATTGAATAAATTTTTATATATTTATAAAAATTAGTTGTTTGTTTATATGTTATACGATTGTTATAATTATTTTACTATTACTATTTTAAAGATTTTTGTCTTGATATGTATATTTATATTTGACACATGTGATTTTTATTTTTTTAAAGTGTAATAAATGAATTTAAAATTAATATTTATTAAAAATAATATTTTTAATATATCATTTTATATATTTATGAAAACTATTTGTTTATCTGCCTATTATACGACCGTCATAATTATTTTAATTATAAATAATAATATAAATTAAATTTATATATAAAATTAAATAGATCTTTTAATATTTTATAATTAATTAAAATATTTAAAATAATAAAAAATTAAATATTTTAACGTTTTTATTAGTTTTTTTATATTTTATTAATACAAAATATAAAATTATAAAAAAAAAATAAAAAAACTACAAAATTATACATAAACTTAAATTCTACAGTCAATATATAAGTACATGTGTCAAAATAAAAAATCATATGTTAGAATATAGTAAGACTAGATACATATTAATAATTTTTTGTTCATTTACATGTACTAAAATATTCGTTTATATGTACTAAAATGTTCATTTTCTATATGTATAATATCCATTAGATATAATATTCTATAACAATTAATTTTTTTAATATTTAAATATTCATTATCTATGAACTTAATACTCATTACAGTTAATATTTATGTTCATTTCGTTTAATGTATTATTCATCAGTATTAATATTAATGTTCATTATCCAATACTACAATGTTCATTGTCTATATATATAATGTTCATCAATATTTTCAAATAAAAGTATTGATTATTTATGAAAGCTTTTATTATTTTTGTGATGCATATTGAAATTCTTTTATGATTGATATAAACATTCATTATTTATAGTATAATATTTATTAGTTTGTCAATTGATATTCGTCATTGATAAAAATCATACCACTAATTCATTCAAATTAACAAAATCTATAATATAGATATAATATAACCTTCAATTCTACGTGTCAATTATAAGTACATATTCCAAAATTAAACCATATGTGCTAGAATATAGTTAAACATGTCAAAAAGTTTTTATTAGACCATATATATATATATATATATGTTTGTGCATTTATATGTACTAAAATGTTCATTTTCTACATGTATAATGTCCATTAGATATAATATTCTATAATAATTAATTTACTTTATATTGAAATATTCATTATCTTTGAACTTAATATCCATTAGGGTTAATATTCATGTTCATTTTGTTTGATGTGTTATTCATCAATGTTAATATTAATGTTTATTATTCGGTACTGAAATATTCATTATCTATATATATAATGTTCATCAATATTCTCTAATAAAAATATTGATCATTTATGAAAGATTTTATTGTGTTTATGATGCATGTTGAAAAGTTTTTATGATTGATATAAACATTCATCATTTATAGGCACAATATTCATTAGTTTGTCAATAGATATTCATGATTAATGAAAGTCATACCACTAATTGATTCAAATGAATATATATAATTATAACTATAAATATTTATATTGTAATATACATATCTTTCTAACAAAATTAAGTTAACAAACAATGAACATTTTATGTTTAAACAATAAATATTTAACATATATTTAATGAACATAAGTTAATGAATATTTAATACAAAATCAATGAACATAAATTACTTTAAAAAAAATTGCGTCAGCGTCTGACGCGCATGTCAGCGTCTGTGTCAATATCTGACGCACGTGTCATTCGCTGATTTTAATTCTTTTATAAATAAAATGATGTCGAATGGATCCCTGGGTCTACAAAGCTATATGGACCGAGGTCCATATTATAATTTACGAGATTAAGTGGTATGAATCCTATATTTCTTCAACATTTTTAATATATTGTTAGAAATAATGCAGTTCAATTGTGTGTGGATTTCTTTGATAATGGGATTATGCCTGTGGCTTTAAATAGTACTGCTATCGTTCTTATTCCAAAGAATAAGGTTCCATAGTATATGTCTGATTTGAGGCATATTGCCTTTTGCAATGTGATTTATAAAATCATTGCAAAGTTCATTATTAGATGTGCTTAAGCATGTACTTCCCAAATTGGTAGGCTCATTACCGATAATATCATGATTTTACTTGAATTAACCAACTCCTTAAAGAAGAAGAGACAGAAGAAAAATTGGTTTGGCTGCTCTGAAGATTGACATAGATATAGCTTATAATAAAATTGAATGGCAATATCTAAAGGGTATGTTTCAAGCATTGGGATTTGATGTGACTTGGATCGAGTGGATTATGACTTACATTTCCACTATTGATTATGGTGTTCTTATCGGTGGCAAAGAAGTTGAATCGATTCAACCATATCGGGGGCTACGACAATGGACTCATTGTCCCCTACCTTTTCATCCTTTGTGCAGAAGGGTTTAGTGCGGGGTTAAGGAAAAATGAGACAATGGATATGACTCATGGTTGTCGAATTGATAAAGGAGCGCCAATGGTGAGTCATCTCTTCTTTGCAAATGACTCTTTATCTATTTTTTCGTGCTTCGCCTATTGAAAGTAATGTTGTGCATAATGTCTTAAGTACATATAAGACAGCTTCTAGTCAATCTATAAATTTCAGCAACTCGTCTACTATTTTTAGTGCTAATACTGATGCTTCAACTCGAAATTTTGTTTGCCAAATATTTTAGGTTCAAGCTGTTGAAAGTCAATGGCAGTATTTGGGCTGCCTGCGCTTATTGGTAGCAAGAAAAAGAAGTGTTGCTGAAAGCAGTTGCCCAAGCTATTCCTATCTTTGTTATGAATGTTTTTCTCCATAGATTTATGGGCAGATATTGAGCATATGATGAATGGATTTTGGTGGGACAGTAGTAATGTGGATCATTAAGGGATTAGATGGTTATCTTGGGATAGATTGTGTGTCCCAAAAAAGCTTAGTGACTTAGGCTTCAAGAAGTTTTGGGATTTTAATATGGTGATGCTGGGAAAACAAGCTTGGCATTTTCTTAAAAGCCTATGCTTTGTGTAAATGCAGAAATGAAATAGAACTTAGTTGGGTTTGAGCTAAAGTTCTTATAAACTGAGCTAAATCTAAGCTCAAGTTCTTAAGAAATATGATGAAGAGAAATTGAGAGAAAAATATATTTTTTTTCTTATATATTCAGCCTTTAACATTTGATTTAAATAGAGAAAGAGATAAAGTTGTAGTTCCCAATGCCACTAACATAGGAACTTGTACAAAGTCAAACAAGAAATTAAATACTACATGGGGACTTACAAGCTATGGAAAACTACTGAAAACCATGTGCTTGTTTCCAAGACAAGCTCACATGTTCCAACACTCCTCCTTGAGGTTGGTCTTGGAAGCTCCTAGCTGATTCTTCAAAAATCAATTCTTGGTCTTGATAATGGTTTGGTAAAGAGATCAGCAAGCTGCTCTTTTGAAGAGCAATGCTGGAGCTTGATCTCCAAATTCTTCTCAGCTTCTCTAATGGAGTGAAACTTCACATTGATGTGCTTGGTTCGTCCATGTTGAACTAGATTTTCAGCTTAGCAATTGCTGACTTGTTGTCACAATAGATTATAGTTGGTTTGTCTAGCTCAACACACAAATCTGACAAGAGCTTTCTAAGCCATATAGCTTGATTTGATGCAGCTGCAATCGACACATACTCAGCTTCAGCTGTTGATTGAGCTACAACTTCTTGTTTCTTTGAGTTTCAACAAATTGCACCTGAGCCTAGCGAGAACACATAGCCTGAAGTGCTCTTCATGTCATCCACACTTCCAGCCCAATCACTATCAGCATAACCTTGTAGCTTAATTTGGTCAAGCCTGTGATACCAAATACCATCCTTCACGGTACCCTTCAAGAACTTGAGAACTCTTTTAGCTACTCCTAGATGCACACTCGTAGGATAGCTCATGAATCTTGAAAGAAGGCTAGCTGGATACATTATGTCAGGTCTTGTAGCTGAAAGATACAGCAAGCTGCCAACAATGCTTCTGTACACAATTGGGTTTTCTAGTTTTTCTCCATCATTCTTCGAAAGCTTTTCATTCTGAGCTATTGGAGCTGCAACTTCTTTACAAGCTTCTAACTTAAACTTCTTCAAAACATCAAGAGCATACTTTTTTTGAGATATGAAAATTCATGAGGAGCATTGATGAATTTCCATCCCAAGAAAATAGTTCATTAAGCCCAAATCGGACATCTCAAAAACACTTTCCATTTGCTTCTTGAGTTCTGAAACAGCTTCTTCTTGGCTACCAGTAATAAGGAGGTCATCAACATATAATGAAACCACTATCTTGAGCTCTCCATCTTCTTGCTTTAAATAAAGAGTAGCTTCATTATCACTTCTCTTGAACCCTTGTTACATCAAGTGAGCATCAATTTTCTGGTACCAAGCTCTTGGAGCTTGCTTCAGCTCGTATAAAGCCTTTCTTAGCTTGTACACCTCATTTTCTCTTCCTCTCACTTGGAAACCTTCTGGTTGCTCTATGTAAAGCTCCTCCTTGAGCTCACCATTCAAGAATGCTGATTTCACATCAAGATGGAAAACTTTCCAGTCCATTTGAGTTGCAAAAGACAACAACAACTTGATAGTGTCATGTCTAGCTACTAGAGCAAAGGTATCTCCATAGTCACTACCCGCAACTTGAGCATAGCCCTTCACAACTAATTTGGCCTTGAGCTTGTTGATTGAGCCATCAAAATTGTACTTGGTTCTGAACACCCATTTGACTCCTATAGCTTGCTTGTTTTGTGGTAGCTTAGTGAGTAGCCAAGTGTTGTTCTTTTCTATCATTTGAATTTTAGCTTTCATAGCTTCAATCCATTCTGGATGCTTGGAAGCTTCATCAAAGTTAGTTGGCTCAGCGAAGACAAAATTGTATCTTTCATACACCTCAGCTAACGGTCTTGTTCTGAGCACTTGAGTGTCACTAGTGTTGTGCACATCAAATAGCTCGTCATTGACATTCTCTTCTTCTTCCACTTCAAAAGTAGGAGCTAATAAGGAAGGGAGCTCATGCTTCTCGACTTCATATGAATCCCAATTCCAAAAAGAGCTCTCATCAAAGCTCACATCTCTACTAAGCTCAATTCTTTTATTGTTGAGCTCAAAAATTCTGTAGCCTTTGGACTCTGTTGAATAGCCCACAAATATACCCTTCATAGCTCTCTAATCTAGCTTCGTTCTTTTGACTGAAGGAATGTGAAAATAACATATTGAGCCAAAAATTCTGAGATGCTCAACTAAAGGCTTGACACCATTCCAAGCTTCATATGGGGTCTTGCCTTCCACTACCTTCGTTGCAATTCTATTCAACAAATATACTGAAGTAGCCACAGCTTCAGCCCAAAAAGTCTTTGGTAGCTTCTTCTCAAACAGCATGCTTCTAGCCATGTTCATCACAGTTCTATTCTTTCTTTCTGAGACTCCATTTTGTTGTGGAGAATATGGAACCGTGAGCTGGTGTAGGATGCCTTCTTCTTGGAAAAAGGAGCTGAATTCTTGTGAAGTGTACTCTCCACCATTGTCAATTCTCAACACCTTAAGCTTGCAGCTACTTTGAGTTTCCACTAGCTTCTTGAAATTTTTGAAAATTGAAAAAACTGAGGACTTGGTTTTGAGGAAATGCACCCAAGTCATCCTTGAAAAATCATCAATAAAGAGCACAAAGTACCTGTTTTCACTCAAAGAAGGTGTTGCCATAGGACCACAAATATCTTAATGCATAATTTCTAGCTTTTCAGTAGCTCTAGTGACTCCGCCTTTTGGAAAAGGAATTCTTTGTGACTTTCCGAGCTTACAGCCCTCACACTCTACTTTTGGAGCTACAATTTCAGGCAGACTCAAAACTAGCTCTAAATCATGCATCTTTTTTAAAGTTCTAAAATTGTAGTGGCCTAGCCTCTTATGCCATTTCAAGCTATCATCCTCTTTTACACTGAATGCACATGTCTGAATAACATCTATCTTCAAATAAAAGCTATTACCAATCATCTTGACTTTAGCTATCTCAACACCACATGTATCTAAAATATAGCAGCATGCATTTTTGAAATAGACACCATGACCTTTTCTAATCATTTGAGGCACACTAAGCAAATTTTGATTGAGCTCAGGTATGTAAAGAACATCTGAGATAACTTTGATACCTTTCTTAGTGTTGACAGAAATTGATCCTCTTCCTCTAGCTTGAACCGTTGAGCCATCTCCCAGCTTCACTCTGGTTGTTATTGACTCGTCAAGGCTAGTAAAACTTGTAGCATCTGGTGTCATGTGGCTAGTACATCCACTGTCTATGAGCCAAGTGTAATTCTGAGCTGTTTTGTTAGCTTGAGAAGCCATGAATAAATGCTTTCTTGGATGTGATTTCTCATCCTCAGCTGCAAGGACCTGCTCTTGAGCTTGCGTCTGAGCTTGTTGAGCTTTCTTAGCTCTGCAAAACTTTTTGGTGTGGCCAATCTTATTGCAAAAGCTGCATTTGTACTTTGGTTTTTCACCATCTTTGTACCAACAATCTTTTTCAGCATGGTTTGTTTTCTTGCAAATGGAGCAAGGAGGAAGTTTGCCTTGTTTTGAGCTCGAATTTTTTGGAGCTCGATTTTTGTAGCTAGTAACTCTTCTATTTCTGCTGTTTGGCTTCTTTTCTCTATGAGAAACAAAGAAAGCACCTTCAGCTGTCTCTTCATCTCTCATTGAGCTTCTTTGTTCTTGAGCTACTAATTTGCTAGTGAGCTCAGCTACTGTTAGCCTCTGCAAATCACATGACTCTTCAATAGCTGAAATTTTAGCTTCAAATTTTCTTGGTACGCTGACCATAATCTTCTCCACCACTCTCTGATCAGGTAGAGCTTCACCATACAGCCTAATTTGGTTTACAAGATCCATCATTCTTGATGAATAATCTTTCACTAGCTCGTCATCCTTCATCTTGAGCAGCTCAAATTCTCTCTTGAGCGTCAAGAGCTTCACAGCTTTTACTCGGTCTGTGCCTTCAAAGCTCTCTTTGAGGTAATCCCAAACAGCTTTGGGTGTTTTCAGGTCCATGATGCTGGTGAAAACATGATCTGCCATGCTTGAGTGGATGCAAGTCAAGGCTTTATCTTTCCTGAGGAGCTGTTCTTCATGGTCTCTGAGCTGAGCTATTGTTGGATTTGGCCTGAGAGCGGGAGGATCTTCATCTATCTCAACCACTTTCCATAGACCTTGAGATTTGAGGTAAGTTTTCATCTTCACCGACCACAAATGATAAAGTGATCCATTGAAGGTAGGAGCTGCTAGAGCTGATGAGCTACTTGAAGCCATTTTTCTGGTTTTGTTCTTGTTCTTGTTCTTCTTTTTCTTTTTCAAAAAATCTCACAAATCTTTCAAACACTCGGTATTTCTCTCCCTCACGTGTTTGACTCTCTAGATTTTCTGTTCTTAGCCTCATAGCCCGTAGGACAGGAGCTCTGATACCACTGTAAATGCGGAAATGAAATAGAACTTAGTTGGGTTTGAGCTAAAGTTCTTATAAACTGAGCTAAATCTAAGCTCAAGTTCTTAAGAAAATGATGAAGAGAAATTGAGAGAAAAATATGTTTTTTTCTTATATATTCAGCCTTTAACATTTGATTTAAATAGAGAAAGAGATTACAAAAGTTGTAGTTCCCAATGCCACTAACATAGGAACTTGTACAAAGTCAAACAAGAAATTAAATACTACATGGGTACTTACAAGCTGTGGAAAACTGCTGGAAACCATGTGTTTGTTTCCAAGACAAGCTCACATGTTCCAACACTTTGATTATCATGATCTTCGAAGCATGTTACTTTCCTAACAATTCTTTCCTAGAAGCAGGTTATAGCCCTAATCCTAGCTATGTATGGAGACGTATCCTTGCTGCTCAAGATGTTATTCTTAAAGGCAGTCGAGTTCGGGTTGGAGATGGGAAGAGTATTTTTATTTAGAATTCTGCTTAGCTTCCATGTCCTGAAAATGGGAAACCATCCATTGAAGTTCTGATTGGATTAGAGAATGTTGTGGTGAGTGCTCTAATGTCTATGAAGGGTAGAAGTTAGGATTATGATTTGGTTTCTAATATGTTTACTGGTAGGGATAAGGAATTAATACTAAAAATTCCTTTATCCGATCGTATTGTAGATGATGGTTACTATTGGTTACACGATAACAAGGGTTCTTATTCCATTCGCAACTGCTATAGAGTTTTGCAAGGAGAAATTGCAAGTATAAGTTTTACTTTGTGGCAAAAGATTTGGAACTTGAAAGCAGAGCCCAGAATAGAAATTTCATGTGGAGAGTTTATCCCAATTGTCTACCTACTGCAACTTTGTTGAGAACAAAGCGGCCTGCTGTTGATTCCTTGCGTACTTGGCGTCAATGTGACGATGAATCTATTGCTCATGTTCTTTTAAGTGCCTAAGGGCTCGGAACAACTGGTCTCTATCTTAATTATCAGTCCATATCTCAGGTGTGTCTTCTGTAATGAAGTTGGTGGCTTCCTTCCTCCTTTTGAATGTTGAAGAGAGGTGCTCTTTATTTGCAACTATATTGGCAGCTTTGGAACTGTAGAAAGGACAACGTCTGGAATGGCAAATCATCTCCTTCTCATGTTGTCATTAACTCTACTGGTCATTTCTTTAGTTAATGGCAGCATCTGCAGCTACCGGGGTATATGATCCTTCGTGTAATGCTAGTGTGGAAGGAGACGTTGTTTGGACTAAACCAATTATTGGATGGGGAACATAAATATTGATACAACCGTATTCTAGCATACAGGGAGTATCATAGTTGGTTGCGTGATAAAGGATGCTAATGGCTCGATGATTATGGCTCATTTTGCTGCTGTGTTGTATGGTTTTGCAGCTAGAAAGTCTTAGGCTATTGGTATGAAGGAAGTCCTCTCTTGGCTTAAGACCAAGCAAGTTGATAGTTGTGTCTTTAAGATTGTTTGCAACTGATTGAAGCAATTAAGTGTCAGGAAAAATAGTTCTTTGTTTCATGTTATCATTAAAGATTGTAAGCACTTAGCTTCTTTGTTCAAGCAAGTGCATTTTCATTTTGTTCGTCGATCTGCAAAAGACGTAGCTCATGCTCTTACACAAGCTCCTCATTCTTTGTCAGGTTCCAAGAAGTGGCTCTTAGACCCTCCTAGTTTTCTTTCTGATGTAATTCTTGCTAAAATTTCTTATTAATACAAGGTTTTCTGGATTTCAAAAAAAAAAGAAGCTAAAAGTGTGGTTGACTGGAATTTGCATTACATTAATTTGTAAACTTTGCTGGAAAACATAAATAAATAAGCTTTACAGATTGAATGCCTAAAAACCATGAAATATATATTTGATTTTGAAGTAGTTTGTCAATTTGATTAATTGATTGGTTATATGCTCTTTTCGGTCTTCAATTTATAGAGGATGAAGTTAACTGCTTGTATTGAAAAAATATCTAACAATAGAGTGCTATGTTCTTTAAATTTTTTAAAAATAATCATCTAGAGCCCATTACCTTAATTGAAACAGGAGTTAATACTTTATAAAATGCTAACGAAATAAGAAAAATTGGAAAACAGATAGACGTGCTCTCCATTTTCTTAAAATTTTAAGACTCCATCACTTTGCAATAAATATTCTGCCACCAATGAGTTCTACTTATGCAACAACTACTCACTAACTAAACCATCTCTGTCCATTTAACTAAATTAATAAGAATTAATTAATTAATTAATTAATCAAATAAAATTAATTTTAAATTTTCCCTTAAACTTTTCCTTTTTTGTATACTTATCTATTCAAATCTATGAAAACTTATCTTTCAGAGTTTGGATTGTGATGTAGATTAAAAAGAGACAAAGCAACAATGCTTGTTTTTTCTAGCTATGAAGCATGACTAAGTAATCCTATTCTCGTTAAACCTAGCGCTTATGTGGTTCGGTCATGGGTGAAGCAATTGATTAACAGGAGGATGGGAATATATGACTATCTCATCGAGATCTAATTCCAAGCCATCTTCTCTTTTTTTTTTTCTTTTCTCTTTCTCTTGAAGTGTGCAAAACATTAAATTATATACTGGACCTAGAAACATAATGCATCATGCTTCTGAGAATATTATATAATTTAAAATTGTATATTAAGTAAATATTTTTATATTTATAAATATTAATTTTTTACCTATGCATTGTATAATTGTCATAATTATTTTGATTTTAAATAATAATATAGGTTAAATTTATAAATCAAATTAAATAGTATTTTAATATTTTATAATATTTTTATGAATAATAATAAATTAAATATTTTTATGAATATAATAAATTAAATATTTGTAATATCTTTCTTAATTTTCTCTAGACAAAAATTTAAACTCTATATGTTAAAAATAGTACAAATATCAAAATGTATCAAAATATAGTAACACATATTAAAAGAATTTTATATCTCAAAATTTTATAAGTAAATAAAATTTAAAAATGAACATAATTAGTAACATATTTTATTTATTTTTCAATTAGTCATACTCTAGAGAATTAAAAATCTATATATTTTTAGCAGATGATAAAATAATTTATCTATTAAAATTAATATAATATAATTTTTAGGAGCTCTTTATATACTAAAATTTAACATTATTAGTGATGATAAATCCACATTTGACAATTTAAATATTTCATCAATATGTAATTGATAAATCCATAACCAAAAGTGTTATATTTTTATAAAGGACATTAATATTCATCATTCAAAGGATAATATTTATTGTTTACTGTAACAATATTCATTTTATATTCAGTCAATTTTTAAGTATTCATTATTTTAGTAAATGATGTTCATCATTTATAATCTACATGTTCATTAATTTGTTATTGCTAATTCAGTAATTATAACTTTATTAAATATTTCTCAAACCACCATGAAATATTTGTTTCCAGATGAAAATGATATTGATTCTTTACTAAAATTAGATTCACTATTTTTGTGATGCATATTGAAATAATTTTATAATTGATATAAGTATTCATTATTTATAAGCATAATATTCATTAGTTTGTTAATGAATATTCATTATTAATGAACATCATATTCATTAATTTATTTAAACAGACATATATAACATAGATATAATATAAATTATTTCTACAGTTAGTAAACAAAAAAAATATCAAGCTAAAATTATCCTATAAATATTTATATTATGGTACAAATATCCTTTTAATAAAATAAAGTAAAAAACAATGAACATTTAGAACATTTTTATCAACATTTAGTATCGACTTAATGAATATAAGTTAAAAAAAAAAAGCATGCATCAAAGTTCTGACACACGTTTTTCTAGCCGGATCATATTACAATGTGGTACATAATGCAAGATATAAGGCCCCAATTCATTGATACTACACGTATGTGAGTTTTTTTTATCTAAATATTTTGTTATTTTATCTATAATTTTATAACCATATGCAATATTGTTCAACATCAAATCACAAAGATAAGATACGTATGTTTTGTAAGTAATTTTTTATTATTTTATTTTATTTGTAATACTTTCAAATAAAATTAATTTTTTATTTTATTTTTAGTATCTAATAAATAATTAAATATATTGATTTTCCTAAAAAGAATATAACATTAAGGATTGAATTTTTTATTTTTTAATTCTTCTAATTAAGATTACATTAATTTCTCTAAAAAATTACATTAGTGGTTGAGTTTTTATATTTATTTAATTTATATAATAATAATAACAATAATTTTAGTATCATAAATATTAATAAGAAATGAAGAATTAATTTTTTGTATAAGATTTTTCAATGTAATTTTTATTTAAAATTTTTAATATTTTTATGAGTAGATTTTTTGAACGACTTTTAAGGATAATTCTATATTTTTATAAATATCATATTTGTTTTTTATATAAGTAGATTTTTTGAATAACTTTTAAGGATAATTCTATATTTTTATAAAATATCATATTTATTTTTATATGAAATGCACGTCACATATATTTATACTTGATAAGTTCTAGGTTCATTAAACATAAATTATAGGTTCATTGGTTGTATGATGTAGGTTCATTGAAGATTTATTGTTAAATATAGTTATAAGCAACAAGATCATTAAGTATTACTTATAGGTTCATCAGATATAAGGTATAGAATAATTATTAGTGAATTGTAAATTCGTTAGTTAACATAAGAATCTAATTTTTAAATTATGAATTTCTAAACTCTAAGTGTACGTGTGATGAACATATAGTTTGTAAATTATGAAATTTTAGTTTTTATTCATAATTAATAAATTACAGGTTCATTAAACATAAATTGTAGGTTCATTAGTAGTACGATGTAGGTTCATTGGAAATTTACTATTAAATATAGTTATAAGCAACAAGATCATTAAATATTGCTTATAGGTTCATCAAATATAAAATATGGATTCATCATTTGTGAGCTGCAAGTTCATCAGTTAACATATAAATCCATTTTTTAAATTATGAAATTCTAAACTATAATTTATAAATCTCAAGTATACATGCGATGAACCTATAGTTTATAAATTATGAATCTTTTATTTTAAATATATAAACCTACAATTTTTTTATGAATTTCTGGACTATTATATATGAACTTCAAATATACGTATAATGAACTTATATTTTATAATTTATAAATCTATTAATCTACGAACATGTAGTTTTATAATGATGTTTATAGTTTTTACTAATGAATTTATAATCTTAATCTATGATTTTATTTTGTAATTATTAATATAAAATGATTACGTTTAATGTTTCCTTATGATTATTAAATTTTAAAAATTAAAACATTATTATGTAATAATAAAAAATAATTTAAATTTAAATTTTGTGAAATAAACATAATATAGCTCAAAATAAAAATATATACTAAAATATAATTAAATTTTATGTTTGCATAAAGAATTGAATCATTAATAAAGTTTCATATATGTATAAGATTTTATTTTAATATAAGACAATTTATTATAAAATTATTAGCATATTACTAAAAAATTAATTTAGTGTTGTAATAAAAAAATATAAAATACATTGAAATTATAAAATTAAAATATAATAAAGAATTATTAATAAGAAAATAAAAAAATAGAGAGATGAGACATGGTAAAAGTAAAAGTAGATTTTCTACAGCATAACACAGTCTTTAATATTAAAAGAAGTTTGTCACGTGTGTTAGTGTTTGATACATAATGTATCATAGCCTGAGGTCCATGATATAACAATTTGTGCAAAGCATGGAACTTCAATTTGTATAAAAATAGTACTTAAGATATTATAAACAAAAAAACTACAACAAATAAAATTCTAAATATTAGAAATTTAAATCAACAATGATTCTAATTCTACAAAATAATAATTATATTTTAATATTATATTAACTAACAAATTAATTTTTAATTAATTAGAAAATAATTTTTAATCCTAAATAATAGTATAAGAAACTGACTGTTTAGTAATGGATCTATTGGTAAACACACTGAATCCATCGTTAGAATGAGTTAGTATGAGTTAGTAGCGGATTATATTTGTCACTAATTTGCTCCTTGCAAAAGAAAAAAACGACGGACTATTTTTGTTATCAAAAGTAGAAACTAAACAGCGATGGACAGTGCGTCACTAATTACTAGTGACCATAACCGTGGTTAGGTATAGCAACGGAAATAGCGACACTATCGATCGCTAAATTGGCGACAGACTTTTCGTCACTAATCTTGCACCGATTATAGGATAGTTAATGATAAATTATTCATCGTTAATTCGTCGCAATTATATTTTATAATTTATATTTGGATTAATAATTTTAAATATTAATTTATTTATATTAACTGATTAATCATATTTGATTGACATATATATAAAAACGGTAAATAAATTAAATAGTAAGTACTACTCATGTTTATTGTAGTGTATAATAAAAAAATATACAAAGAATAAAAAAAATCTAATCTATGGGTCGGCGATTGAGTGATCCTAGTCATCCTCCTATTATTGCTGCTGTTGGGTTGGGGCGGAGGATGATATAGTGGGCATTAGAAACTTTGTGAGGACCTGTTGGATGGACCTCTATACATATACTAGCAGTCACCTCCTCTTGCTCCTAGCGGTGGACAAGTCTTTCCTCATCTAACATAGATTGCACTTATTGTTGCACAATCTTAATGATTCACGTCTCTATAGAATCTGAGACGTTTGTCGTCTAAGACTTGTAGTGGAGCTGCATGACAATCCATGGTTGAAAAAAGAGGGCACCTTAGCACCTATACTATAGACGTGGTGCTTCTTTTCACCGCTTGCGCTTAGAGGAAGAACTCCATAGTATCCAGCTCTGGTGGCTCTAAGGATCCCTCAATTGGCTAAGAAGTGGTCTCTACCAGCTGATGGTACTAATCCTTAAAATAAAAAATTTAGATATTAGAAATAATATAATTTAATAAAAAAATATTATACACACATAAATTGAAATTGTTGTTTTAGTCTTACAGCGACATCCTGAGATCATCAGTCAATGTAGTGATGGCCACCATTTCATGTCTGCCGGGTGTGCATGTCCTCAAACAGGTCATCAAGGTTGGATTTCTAGCCTAACTCACGTGCCTGATTATACATTGAAAAAGTAATAATTATAAAACTTAACTTGCTAATAAGTGTATGTAATTCAAGTTAAATTGATAAATGTAAAATTAATAAGTTGGATTATGTACCATTCTCCTAGCTCGTTCAACCATAGAGATCAAACTCCTCATATGGAGTGATGCTCCTAGTCCCTCGCCCCTAGTCTCCTGCACTGCTTCTTGGAGGTAGCACACGCTTCCTCTAAAACTGCTCACAAGACCAATAAACCATCCAACTACTTTGCACCTCCTCTGAAACCCTATTTGGTCTCTCACCCTTGGCCCTCCACTTACAGAGTTTATCACTGTACCGGGTGCCAGCATATGCATACCACATCTGATACACTATGGTATCGAGTCGAGGATCCCAATGCTAGATTCTTGGTAACTTCTAAAAAATGAAAAAATAAGTTAAATCAATAATTTATATACATAAGAATAAAAATAGTTAACAATAACTAATTTACCTTGAACCCGTCCCAATAGAAGGCAATAACATCATTTGGCACGCTCTTCCAATCATGCTCGCTCGGATGTAAAGAGCATGTGAATGAATGAACTGGCCATTACACTAAAATTTTAGAAATTTAACAAATTAAAGTAACATTATAAGTAAATTACAGAACTAAAATCCTATATTGCTATAATATAAAAGTACCTCATTGGATCAATCTCAAGGAGGCGCGGTCCATAGTCAGTCGTCCTACTAATGGCAGGTGATGATGGTCCAGTCACAACGGAAGCCTCAATTGCTGGAGTCCCAACACTTGTACCACAGGATGGAGTAGCAGCCACAAATGTGTTTGGAAGTTCCAGGGTTGGTGGAGTAGTAGTCGAAGCAGCTAATGATGCTGCTTGAACAACATCTAAAGCTGTCACTAGAGTAGCCGATGGTGACACGATAGATTGAAAAAAGAAACTCGCTAAGGTTACCTGGCAGCGCCTTCTCCTCCTTCTCCTCATCCTCTTCCTTTTTTTTTTCTTCTTCTTCATTTTTCATAATAATAAAAAGAGAGAGAGGATGCTTGAGACACACACACATAGGGGTTAAAAAAAAGGGAAAGAGACAAGGAAAGGAGGATTAGAAAATATTTTAGAAATGGAAATAAGGGGAAGAAGGAGCTCATGTCGAATTGAAATGTTCCAGATTAGCAATGGATATAGTTTGTCGCTAAAATAGATTTAGTGAAACATTGTGTTTCATATTATTAACATTGTGTTTTGTTTTACAATGCAATGACAGATTCTTAACGCTTAGCAACAGGAATAAATTCAGAAAACTCTATTTATTCTAGTGTGGTCCAAACAAAACATTAAAAAAGAATGCCTCTGACTTTTTTAGAATAGGTTCGGGTCTTGGAATTGGAATAACTTTGGCAACAGATCACGAAATTTTGGTGGTCTTTTGATTTTACCAAAGATAATGAGAACCTCTCATCATATTGCAGCGGGTACATCGGGTATATTAGCGAGCCTAAACTTGGGATTCGTGATCCCAGGTAAGTTCGGTTAGGTCTCGAAAGAATACCTATGGTGTTTTTCGTAGTAGTCTAAGGGGTTGGTTTACTTTTGGACATAAGAATGGATAGAGAAAATGCCTTGAGCTAATGTTCAAGTACCAGGAGCTATGACGCTGAAGCTTCTTCCTCTATGCCGCCTATTGGTTACTATCCTTAACTCTAAACCCTACACATTCTATCGCCAGACTAGCGACGGAAGAAAATTTACGGTTAATTTTATATTTCTCGGTAGCCATAAACCACAGCTAACAACTCTTTCTCAGTGGTGGTATAATATTCTTAGGCATCTGTCAACGTCTTGCTAGTATAATAGATAGGCTGGACCTTCTTCTCAACTCGCTGTCCAAGAACAGCTCCAACTGTAAAATTACTAGCATCGCACATAAGTTCAAAGGGCAGCCCTCAATCAGGTGAAACCATGATAAGAGCTGTGGTTAGTAGCTTTTTCAATAACTCAAAAGCCTGTAGGCAATCAGCATCAAACACAAAAGGTACATCCTTAATAAGCAATTGAGTAAGAGGCCTAGCTATCTTAGAAAAATCCTTAATGAATCTCCTATAAAAGCCAACATGCTCGAGGAAGCTCTTAACAGCTTAACAGAACTAGGGGGTGGCAATTTCGATATGGTCTCTACCTTAGCTCTATCTACCTCCATCCCTGCATGTGAAATCTTGTGCCCAACATAATACCCTCTCTCACTATTAAATAGCATTTTTCCCAATTAAGAACCAAGTTTGTCTTAACACAACATGCAAGTATATGTTCTAAATTAGACAAACAATGTGAGAATTAGTTACCAAACACTGAGAAGTCGTCTATGAAAACCTCCATAGACTCCTCAATCATATCGTGGAATATCGTCATCATACATCTCTGAAAAGTGGTCGGTGCATTGCATAAACCAAATGGCATCCTCCGGTATACGAACGTCCCATAGGGGCAAGTAAAGGTTGTCTTCTCTTGGTCCTTAGGTGCAATTAGTATCTGGAAATAACCTGAAAAGCCATTAAGAAAACAGTAAAACATATGGCCCGCTAGACGCTCAGGCATTTGATCAATGAATGGAAGGGGAAAATGGTCCTTCCGGGTTGCATCATTTAGCCTCCTGTAATCGATGCAAACCCGAAAACTGGTTACCATCCTAGTTGGTATCAACTCGTCCTTCTCATTCTTTATCACAATCATCCCTCCTTTCTTTGGCATAACCTGCACAGGGCTCACACAAGAGCTATTAGATATGGGATAAATCAAAACTGAATCAAGAAGTTTAATTACCTCCTTTTTCACCACCTCCTTCATATTCGGGTTAAGTCGTCTTTGTGGCTGCACCACTAGCCTGAAACTATCCTTCATCAGGATCTTGTGCAAAAAAAACTGGGGTTGATTCCAAGAATGTCAGGAGTCAAGTTTGCTACAATAATAATTGGCAGCCTCTTTGCCTCATCCAAGTAGGCATAACTCAGGTGCTTGGGTAATTTCTTCAAAATAGAAGGTTTCACCTTCTGTACATCTGACCTATCAAGAGAAGTAAATGGGTTAGTAGAATGGCTGGGCTCACTAGCCAGTAAACCAGCGAGTTGTTCCAACACTTGCTCGTTGGACAACTCCTTCTCATCTCCCTGTAATATAACCTGTAAAGGATCGTCAAGAAAAATCTCCTGTATATGAGACTCAATAGCATCATCCAAGATATCCACATAAAATACAGTATCATCATGGTCTAAGTAATGTCTCATGGAAGTCACTAAGTCAAAGGTGATAGTTTCGTCATCTACCCTAAGTTGGAGCTTCCTATTACAAACATCTATAATGGCCCTAGATGTAGTAAGAAAGGTCTACCCAAGATCAGTGGCACAGTACTCTCACCCTCCATATCCATAACAATGAAATTAATAGGAAATATGAACTTGTCTACCTTAACAAGTACATCCTCAACTATACCCCTAGGAATCTTAATAGTCCTATCGGCTAACTGAATACTCATCCTAGTGGGTTTAGGCTCACCCAAACCAAGTCTATGAAACAAGCTAGTGGGCATCAAGTTAATACTAGCTCCTAAGTCAGCTAAAGCACTCTTCGTTTAAGGTCACCAATCCCAAGTCCTCTAGTTTCCTTTTGTTGTTCAATATCTCCTTCAAGAATTTCGCATACTTCGGCATCTGTGAAATAGCTTCAATAAAAGGGAGGTTAATACGCAGTTGTTTAAAAAGGTTTATGAACTTACCAAACTGCTAGTCAACCTTTTCCTGCTTCAGTCGAGCAAGATATGGGATAGGTGGCTGGTACTCTCTTACTGGACTCTTCTTCTTATCCTCAGCTCTCATAGGCTCTATCTCATCAGGCTCTGGCTCCTTCCTGGCAGGCTCATCCTACACAACAACATCATCATTATTAGCTACAGATAAAGAACTAGATAACTGCTTACCTGATTTCAAGGTGATAGATTTGCAGTGCTCCCTCGGGTTAGACTCTGTAGTGCTGGGGAGCGTCCTTAGTTGTCTCTCAGCCAATATCTTAGAAATTTGGCCTATCTGGTTCTCCAAATTCTGAATGGAGTCTTGCTGATTCCTAAGTGCACTGTCCGTCTGTTGAAATCTATTGTTGGTAAAGGACACAAATTTCATCACCAATTCCTCGAGATTGGGCTTCTTCTTCTTCTCTTGAGGTCAAGGTAGTTGGGATGGACCAGCTTGCTGCTGGGGCTGTTGCTGATGCAATCTCTGAGAACCTGGTAGTCCCCCGGCGTTGTTATTCTTCCAACTAAAGTTGGGATGATTACGCCAACCTGGGTTGTATGTATTACTATATGGATTGTTTTGCTGTCTAGGTGCATTACCCTTATAGTCTACCTGTTCAAAGTCAGTAGAAACAATAGAGGATGGAGAAGGAGAAGAGGTGGAAGGTGAAGCAAACATACCTCCTGTATTACAGTTTGCACAATAGTGCGGGCCACCACAGAACTCGTACCTTATCTGTGCTGCATGAACCAGCATCGGGAGTTGGTATATTTTCTTAGCCAAAAGCTCCACCTGAGCTGCCAAGGCTATTGTAGAATCTAACTGGTTAACCACTCCTTGCTTGACTGGCCGACTCCTAGAGGATTGCCACTGGTAGTTATTCATGACCATCTCCTCTATTAGATTTTGCGCCTGCTCTGGCATCTTACTGTTCAAGGTCCCACCTGCTGCAGCATCTACCATCTACCTAGTACCGAGATTCAAACCGCTATAGAAAGTTTGAACCTGCATCCATACTAGTAATCCATAGTGCGGGCAACATACTCTCGTCATCCTTGTACCTTTCGCAAGCATCATACATGCTCTCGTCATCGAATTGTAGAGAAGAAGATATGTCATTTCTCAATTTAGCAGTTTTAGCAGGAGGAAACTACTTATATAAGAATTTTTCAGCCAAAGAACTCCATGTCGTAATAGTGTTGGCTGGGAGTGACTGCAACCATCTCTTCGCTCGGTCCTTCAAAGAAAAAGGAAACAGCCTCAACCAAATGGCATCATCAGTCATTCTATTTATCTTGAAGGTATAACAGATCTCCAAGAGTTGGCTATATGAGCGTTTGGGTCCTTGCTCGGCAGTCCCCCACATTGCACACCATTCTGGACCATTTGTATCACGTTTGGCTTTATCTCGAAGTCATTGGCTGCTACAGGTGGTCGCACTATACTCGTCTCTGTCCCTACAAGAGAAGGTCTAGCAAACTCATACATTGCCCTATTTTCATCCGCTGGTTGTTGTTGTTGTCTCCCATCTCTGCTGGTCTATTCGCAGAGGCTTCAATCACTATTCGCGCTTCCTCTTCTTCTTTCATACGCTTCCTCAAAAGATGGAGGGATCGCTCTGGTTCAAGAAGAGGGTCTATAGTGTAGGATTAAAGCTCCTAATCATAAACTACCTGAAATTAAGAGGAAGCAACCAAAGAACACAGAAAAGAATAGAAGAATAAAGAATCAAAAGAATCAAAAGATAGAAAATATAAAATGGCTAGAGTAATACAAACACAAATTCACTCAAGTTCACGCAAAGGGATTCCCCGACAACGGCGCCAAAAACTTGATGAGCTATTTATGCACCTACAATCTAAGGTAGTGAACCTATCGATGCAGACTAGCACTAATGGCGAGTATCAAGGTCGTATTCTCGGGAAAGGGAGAGCCTAGAACTACTCCAGCATCTTATGTTATCTAACCTTAAATAATAGTGACGAAGTTACTAATCTATGACTATGCAAGCTAAATGATTAGCTAAATGCCAAACAATCTACAAAGATTTAGTGAAACAATCAAGAAAAGAAAGCAAACACGAGGGGGAGCTAAGCTAATTGAATTTTATCAATGGTAGAAATTAGATTGATTACCAATGGTGATTATTCGTGAGAATCTAAATGATAGAATCTCTTCCTAACAATTGATTTTAGGTTAGCCTTAAGATTAATCCACTGCTATTAAGAGTTGTTAATTCTTAATCCGGCTAGTTAATTACTCTTATCTCTAAATGATCATTAATAAGTTCTTGCTATTCAAATTTCCAACTACTAAATGAATTTCTCAATTACAGAAAGCAATCTGAACAACACAATTAACAACGTCTCATGAATAATGTGATATCTTGTTAATACTAAAAGCAAGAAGACTATAAGCATTGATAATCAAAATTTCATAAACATAGAGGCAATCCCACAAACAAATGAACCCCAATGGGTTCAACAGCTCTAGCTACTCATGATAATGAATAAAATAAAATAAAGAACAAATGCAAAAGAGAAAATTGGAAACATGTACACTGTTCTTCTTCAAATCAGATGAACAGTCCTAAATCTACAGATCTAAATAATGAATCTCGAATTGCCTCTTGAATGCCTCAAAATCCACTCTTGATCTTCAATGTGATGCTTTAACCACTGAAATTCGTCCTTCAATATGCGAAATGGTCTCCCAAAGTCGAACGTCGAAGTCTGGAAAGAGGTGGCTTGCGTGCATATATGAGATCTAAGGTCAGAAAAATCGAACCTCACAAAAGAAATCGAATTTGCCTATATAAATATCTCAGCACGGCCGTGGTCAAGTCCGCAGAGTCTAGACCGTGCTTAACCTTCGAGTCCCAAAATTAATCCTTTACTCCTCGACCATGCCCTCACTAGTGCTGAGCCACCATGGGCTGTGCTAGAGACCGTGGTAGCCTAAGATACCGTGTCGAAAGGCTATATTTGAGGATCAAATGTCAATAGTTCAGCACGGCCATAGTCCAGGCCGTGCTCAATCTTCAAATGCTAGCCTTTGTTCAATTTTGATGGATTCCGGTCCGTATTTGTACCTATCGCCCTCAAATACTGATAATCTCCATCAATGATCACCTGAAACATAAAAGGAACTAAAACACAAGTGATTCTGGCATAAAATAAGATAACTATGCACAAAAATAGAAGTAATTGGGCATATAAACATGTGTAACTCAATGCATACCATTACCTAACGTATTTTCGTCACTAATCCCTTTTTAATCTCTCGCTATTAGAGATGAATTGGATCCATCACTAATTTTCCATTGCTAAACTGTAATATTTTAGTAGTTTAACTATGTTATGATGATTATGACATAGAACATAATATATAAGATCACTTGCACTAGCTATGATTAGATTATTATTTCTCGACCATTTTATTTCACATGGAATTAGTATCTCTATTTTTATTTGTATATAATAAGCTATCGGGTAGTACTATATGCAGTTAGATATTATTATATTTGATTCTTATATTTGTGAGATGAGAATTTATTATCCTTTCAATGATATATGTAAAAGAATACTATCATCTTATTCTAATTTTATATGGAATTTATTTAATATATTTTTAAACCTAAGAGAGTGTTCAAAAGAGAATGTTACTAGCATTTCTCTTCTTGGTAAAAAAAACTAAATGGATTCTAACTACAAATGAAATAACATTACTATTAGTTCTAGAAAGGAATATCAAAGAATAATGAGACCTAGCATTTAATGGAATAATTTGTTAAGTTTTAATTGGCTTTAGCATTTATTATTTGTCTTTTTTATTCTATTTTATATTGCATAGAGGTTACTTGTTTAAAAAGAAAGCCTTATTTTTAGCTCTATGTTTAGCTTTCCTATTACTTTTTTTACCAATATAGATTTTTTACTTTCTTTTACATACAAATATTTAGAGTTAATCTAGAGCGTGCTGGATAAAACCCTTATGAGTGGCAAAGTACTCCTTCAAGAGTTTTAATGTAGTTGCATACCCAAAGTTTGAACTTCACACTTTGGTTAAGTTAGAAGAGATCCTTACCATATCATCTATATGCTCTTGGGTAGATTTTTTTTTACTTTTTAGTTAAGTAGGATAAGGCTATTTCTTAGTCAATACATATTTTTACTTTTTCAACTTGCTTGTGCTGGTTGCAAAACTTAAAATATATTAATCTTTTTAAGGAAAAGTGTAGAAATATATATTGTGGTTAGACTTTGGTTTAAAGGTCAATTCTTCCCCTCAACTTAGAGTCAATGGCCAATTTACTCAGATTTTAAATTTTGGCCAATTTCACCCACCAACTTAGCAAAAGCAGCCAATCTAGTCTAGATTTTCACAAAATTAAAAAGTTGGTTTCCACGCGTCATGTAGAACAAGTAAAAGTTCAAATAAAGAACCTAATCAATAAGTAAAATTCTATTTAGTTTTAAAACTTTATATTAAATATCAAACTCAACTAAAGTGAAATTACTAAATAATTTAAATTAAATAATAGTAACTAATTACTAATTTTCTTATCCACTTGACTAAATTATGCTAAAAATATTAGAAATTAAGATTAATTATTTTAAAAGCCCAATTTTTTAATTTTAACAAAATCTAAATTTGCATGAGTTTAATTTTATTATTTAATTTA
This sequence comes from Ricinus communis, assembly GCF_019578655.1. Taxonomy (NCBI): domain Eukaryota; kingdom Viridiplantae; phylum Streptophyta; class Magnoliopsida; order Malpighiales; family Euphorbiaceae; genus Ricinus; species Ricinus communis. The sequence goes on along the minus strand of NC_063264.1, from coordinate 19,252,240 downwards.
AGTTCTTATTAAAAATAAAAAATTTAATTATTTTTTGTTAGATATTATTATTAGATTATATTAAAATAAAAATTTTATGATACATATTATTTTACTAAATTATACATAATATAAAGTTCAAGGACTAAAATAAACTTTACTTATTCATTAGGTCCTTCATTCAATTGCTTTACACAATGCATGGAATTCAATCTCTTAATTTTGTGGGAATTTGAATTGAATTGGCTGCTTTTGCCAAGTTGATGGGTAAAATAGCCAAAAATTTAAAATCCGAGTAAATTGGCTATTAACTCTAAGTTTAGGGGGTAAATTGACCTTTAAATCATTACTTCATTACATTTAGAGCACTGTGATTCTTTTATGACCAAAAAAATATCACGTGATTTACTTTTTATTTTATTTTATTTTTACTATCTTAGAAATTAATGTCTTTAAATTTCTATAATTTAGTATTAGTAGAATACTTATTTTCAATAATAAAATTATTTTATAGGTGATCTATTGTCAAAAAATCAACTATTATAATACTTCGAAAAATATTATAATTTTATTTTAAAAATTATTTCATTTCTAATAAAACTAAAATACATATATTAATTTTATTTAATATGAATTTAACATAGTTAGTTATATACTAAATTACTTAGTAATTTTGTTATTAAAAATAACTATTATACTAATATTAAATCATAGAAATCTAAAAATATTAATTTCTAAGATAGTAAAAATATAAAAAAAAGTAAATCACAGGATATTTTTTTGGTCATAAAAGAATCACAGTCCTCTAAATATAATAAAGTAATGATTTAAGAGTTAATTTGTACAATAATAAAAATGTAAGAAAACTAAATCACAAAATACTTTTTTTATCATAGATATAATCATAGTTCCTTAAGTACAAAAGCATCAAGCCAGATGACACATTTTTATATCTTTTTCTCTTTTCTTCTCTTAATGAAATTGATTATTCTTTTGCATATTTGTTTTGTTTATTCCTTAACAAAAGACTAAATGAAGTTGAGCATTCAAACAGGTTTAACAAGATAACATCAACCATAGATTTGGCTGATGAAGAAACTATGATCAAAATTAGATTCTGCTGCCAAAAAAAGAAAAGAAAAGAACAACAACCATTTATACTGTGCAAGTATATGAACATGTTCTCCTTAACAAGTAGCTAAGCAAACAAGGAAAATCTTCAAGAAACTAAAACTTGACACATCTTTGAGCTCCTTGGAAATGTTAATAGCTTCCTTATCAGCTTTAGCTATGATTCTTCCTTAGTACGATTGGGTAACCGGGTTGAGATTTTAATGCTTCTCAATGCATTTGCATTTGTCAAGAGATATTCTACCATTTCCATCTCTAGTATGCTACCTGTAAATACGATGAATTCAAGTCTCTCAAGTGATGACTTCAAGTACTTAGACAAAGCTGATTTTTTATTCAAAGCCTTACAAGAAATCTTATGACGACAAAGCTATGAAAGACAAATATTCTATTAACATTATCAAGAGCTTTATATAATATAAAAGCTGACAAACTATGAAATATATAGATGATCATATTGTGGTTAACTAGATTGATCTTGGGGAATATGAGAACTCTTAAATTTAGTGAGATTATGAATATATCAGGCAATTTAGACCATTCATTTCTGCAAGCTCGCACTGCCAATTGAGTCAAATTATAGAAATAAGGCAAATTGTGCTTGGACGCATAAAAGAGTGCTTGAAAATGAAATACATATCAGATTTAAGCTTTATTTTGCTAGAAAACATTACAGAAAACATAAGACTTACCTGAGAAAATCTTGGAGAAAAGCTTAAACTGTTGACACTACACATTTGCCTCAGAAGTTGAACCACATCAGGCCCAGTTGTTTTATGAACATCGTCAGTATAATGCTCCATAAAACCAAGAGTTGCTTTAACAATTGAGGAAGAATTTTTAACATCAATGTCAAAGCTGTTATAGATGATAAGCTCAAGAAATCCAAGATTTGGGCATCAACAACAACCCTAGATGAATTTTGTGTTGCTCTAAATATTATTATATTTTTTTCAGTGTAGATGACTGCATGTATATGGTTTGCAGGACATCATCAGGACAAGTCGTCCAAAGTAGCAATTCTTAAAGAATTGGGGAACTACAGAAGACTTTCTCTATGATAGAATCATAAGGGCAGCTGTAGGACTTGTAGTGAAAGACCTTGAGATTAGGCATGTACATATATATACAGGAATATTGAGTTCAAAACACCTGGACATATCTTCAACAAGGAGCTTCAAAACCCTTATAGATACACAACTAAAAAGAAGTTGGGGAAGCCGAACAAGTGGAGGAGTACGACTACCTCTTCTTGTGATGGAAAGTTCAATCTCCTCAGCATTATGTGTAATTGCAGCTTTAATCCATGTCTCTGCCTCTAATATCCAGTAAAAAGTTTAAGAACGAACCTTTTAACGCAGAGGTTTCCGCGAAGAGTGAAAACCCTGCTCACAAAATCCACAAATGATTTCTTCCTTTTTTTGCTCATACAGGCATAATCATGAAAAAATAAAACGGGAAGTGAGGTCCAGACGAGCCTCCATCTCTTGCACAAATGCTGGTTTTAACGGCTTCGTTTGTGAAGAGAAATGACAATATATGACCCTGAATCGACTCTGGCAACTTGCTGATCCTATCTTCATTTCCTATCTCGCAACATTTTTGCCGTTTTGATGCAGAACCCATTATGGAATAAGGTGGAACCATTAATGAATTTTCTTTTGCCATTAGGGTTTCAGAGAATCAAAGAGTTAACCCTTATCCTTTTCTTTTTTCTGCGTGTGTGATAAGAGAAGAAATAATCTTGGCATCAATGGGATGCTTTCATCCTTTAACAAATTGTTGAACGAAGATATTTAACACAGCAAATGGTCTCAAGAACATAACAAAGAAAATCAGAGAAATGAGGAACTTGACAATGAAATTTTACTGTTAAAATTTATCCTTCGAAATATGAGAGCTCCATTACATTCGACTTGCTATTCAATGATAGAATCTTCTTCCTAGATTCTAATATTATGGACCATATTTGTATACGATACTCGTGAGTTACTTAAGCTTTGTGCCATTTTTCGACAGTGATTATGGTGATAGATGTTTTTCAATTAAAGGGTTGATAACATGCTGTCCTTATTCTTTTAGGGTTTCAAATATTTGATTCGGTGATATTTGTTAGTAGTAAAGTGGGTTCCTTGAGTTTATTATTAGAGGATTACATTGATGCCATCTGTTCCTAATGTGACAATCACTGAAATGAGTTGGACAAGCTTATGCAGGACCATTATCTATGTTATAAAGATTTAGACCCAGTTTAAGTATTTAGTTCAAATTACAAATTTTTTGAAGCTTGTATTTGGAATTGCTAAAATTGAAAGGATAGTTAAATTATAAAAATTAAAAATATCATGATTTAAACTAAAAGTAAGCCTTCACTATAATAAATTATATTATTAAGTGTTTTTTTTTTTTTACCTTTTGACTTCATTAACATTTATACTTTTATTTAGAGTTTAATAGATATAAACGGATTAAGCGAGTATCCTTTTATTAACTAAATTCATATATGTAAATGAATTTTTAGTGTGTTAAGTATCCACTTTCTAATTCAATTCAATGAAATTTAAGCGTAGCGGTATAAAAAAATTTAAATTTTATTATATTTTGATTGTTATATCTAATATTTTTAATTTTGATAAATTTATCTTAAAGTACTAATACTTTGATAATTTTAACCAATTGAGAAGGGTGGCACAAAAGTAAAGAAATATAAAAATTTGTTAGGATCATCATATTAATTAGGTCTTGTTTGTTATATTTTACTTTTTAGCCATCTTATTTTTATTTACTTTCACTTTTATATATGGTTATTTTATCTTTTGTCTTTTAAAATATACGAGTTGTAAATAAGTTAGGTCGGGTTGACACGATCCAATACGACACGAAAAATTAAATGGGTTATAACGAATTCACGAGTCAATCCGTTACACAACTCATTTTAAGCCGTATTATAAACAGGTCAACCCATTTACTGATCTGGACCTGTTAAGGGTCAACCCTAATTTTTTCTCTATACCTTTTTTTTTTCTTTACTGGTGTGTCTTGTTGAATTTTTTTCATGGTTGGTGGGCAGTTATGCTCCACCCTCTAATTTAGAGGAGAGTTATGTCAGGCTTTCTATTGCTGAAGAAGATGATAATAGGGTTGTTGTTGGCGGTAGTGTTATGAGGTATGTCGATAAGTTGAGTTTAGTTGAACAATTTCTTTCTGACAAACAAATTAAATTTAACTTTATGATTAATGCAATGGCCTTTGCTTGGAGATCAGTATGGGGAGTCACCATCAAGGATCTAGAGGAACTATCCTGGTCTTTTAAACGAAATCATTTGGACCTCAGTAGGATTCAGAGTCATGGGCTCTCGCAATTAGTACCCTTCAATAAGACTATGTTCTGGGTACAAGCCTACAACTTCCTAGCAGGTTTTATGTCTGAACATGTTGCCAAAATTGTTGGGAACTATATCAGAATCTTTGTTGAATCTAACACTCATAACTTAACTAGTGTTTAAAGGTCCCGTCTTCACGTTTAAGTTGAGCTAGAGGTTACTAAACCTCTCAAACAAAGAATGAAGCTCAAAAAAGAGAAAGAATATTGGTTTTGGGTAGACCTCAAATACAAAAGATTAACTACTTTCTGATTTGTTTGTGGCATTTTGGGAGACTTTGAATGTTTTTACTCGAGATTTTCTTTAATGGGAAACAACATCTAGTTAAGAAACCTTATAGGAATTGGATGTGAGCTCCATCTAGGAGAAATCAACCGCATGGTGGTAAACGGTGGTTGCAGCTAGAAGTGAGTGGCACTAATAATGTTGACGGCTAAAGTTCCGATTATAATAAAAGTGTTTATTCATGGGGTGATAGGGATCAGACAATCAAAATTGTGGGAGTTAACTCTAAATCTCATGGCATGATTAGTGGCTTCACTCATAAGGAAAGTATCCAAGATCACACTAATATTGATACTATATCACAACCACATTTAGTAGGAAAAGGATGTTCAAATTGTGGTTGACCAAAAAAGGAGGCGTATGGGGTGACCAAATGGATATTTCCAATGGGCTCAGTGGGCTTCATGTGGCTCAAAACTGAGACCATAACATTATAGGGTTATTAGAAAACGAATTAGAGGTGGGATTTGGAGACCAAACTTACCTAACCTATTGAGTGCTATAACATGGAATTGTTGGGGTCTGGCCAACTTCGGGGGGTTTAGGTTTTGAAGGACTTGATTCGACTTAAAAGGCCTTGTATAATAAATCTTAGTGAGACTTTTGTGAAGCCTGATAGAATGAAAAAGGATTCAAGCCTAATTGGGGTATGATGGCTTGCATGTAGTAGACTGTGAATGCCACAGTGGGGGCCTAGCCATGTTATGGAAGGATAAAAAAATTGTTACAGTCTTGGGCTCTAATAATATTTTTATTGATGTACAAGTAAAAATAGATTAGCTTGGCATGTGGAGATACGTTGGTTAATATGGCTTCTCTGACCGAAATAGGAGGAGGAGTTCATGGTCTTTGTTGCATCATCTAGCAACTCTCTCATCCCTCCCTTAGTGTATAATAAGAGATTTTAACGACTTGATATCGCAACTAGAAAAAAGAGGAGGCACTTCATATCCCTAATGGATAATTAATGGGTTTACTGAAGCTATTATTGACTGCAATATGTTTGATATGGGTTTATATGGATATCATATCACTTAGGAGAGATCAAGAGGGTTTAGTCGGGTGGGCGGAGTCTTTCTAAATAAGGCTGGGCAACATCTTTCTAAATGCTCTTGAGTCTTCCTCTTAAGACCACTTACCTTTGTTCCTTTATCTTAAGCAACTTTTTTCATCCCTAATTTTAGGCCTTTTTGTTTTGAAAACATATGGCTTAAGGAGCGTGACTCTAAGGATATGGTGGCTTGGTGCTGGAATAACTCTCATTCTTATAAGTTTCAAGGAAAGCTTGAGATGTGAGGATTAGAGCTTTCCAAATGGGGAGGAGCTATGGTGTGTGACTTTTGAAATAGGATCAAGAAGTGTAAAGAGAGAATGGGTGTTTTACAAAATTGTAGGGATCGACTAGGGGTCAAACTATAATCGTGCTCATTCTGATTATTTCATTGTGCTATGATATCAAGAGACCATTGGCAATAAAAGGCAAAGCAATTCTGGCTAAAAGAAGGTAATGCTAATACAAAATTTTCCATTCTTTTATCTTTGTCAAAAAGAAAAAGAATCAGATTCGTAGGTTTAAGGACGCCTCGGGTTTTTGGCAATCAAAGGATGAGGATCTATAGCATATGGTAGTGGACTATTTTAATTAATTATTTGTATCTAATGGTTGTGTTAGTTGGCCATTCTTTAATTGTGTCCAAAAGAGGGTTCCTCAGCTTCAAAACGAGTTATTGATGGTTCTCATTGATCCTAGTAAGGTCAAAATGGTTGTGTTCGATATGGATCTAGACAAGTCCCCTGGATTAGATGGTATGAATCCTGCCTTTTGATAAGCTGTTTGTGTAGCTAAAATCTAAGGCAGTGAACCTATCGATGCAGACTAGCAAAAATGGTGAGTATCAAGGTCATATTCTCAGGAAAGGGTGATCCTAGACCTACTGCAGTGTCTTATGTTATCTAACCTTAACAAAATCGATGAAGTTATTATGCTACGATTAAATATGAACAAACGATTAACTAAGTGTCAAATAATCTGAAAGGATTTAGAAAAACACTCGAAGGAAAAAGCAAACCCTAAGGGACCTAAGCTAGTTGGATTTTAGTGAAGATAGAGGTTATATTGATTACCAATTGCAATTACCCGTGGACGAATTCTTAACTGAATTCGGTCTCCCTCTCGAGATAACCGAATTCTTAACCCTAATAACCTAAAGTTGGAATCTCTTCCTAACGATTGATTATTCGATTAGCATTAAGCTTTAACCCGCCTCTATTAAGCTTTGTTAATTCTTAATTTGGCTAGTCAATTACCCTCTAAGTGATCATTAACCAATTCTTGTTATTCAAATTTTCAATTACTAAATGAATTTCTCAATTACATAAAGCAATCTGAATACCACAACTCACAACGTTTCATGAATAAAGTGACTTCTCATTACTAATGAAAGCAAGAAGAGACAAGCATTGATAATCAAAATCTCATAAGCATTAAAATCAATCCAACAACATAGGAACTGATGAGCATAGTTTTATACATATTTGCTTGCATATTATTGCGTATTTTCTTAGCAATTATTGTGCTTTTATTCCCAGATCACCTGTGTTTTGTGTTCTTTTGCATTTCAGGAACATTTATAGGACCATCATCGTTGTTTAAGCAATTATAGATCAATACGTGCGGAAACGGACGAGAATTCATCAAGATCGGACAAGAGCCCGCAATGCATACATTGACCACGGCCTGGACTCTGGCCGTGCTCAACCATTGGCTTTGATTCTTGAAATTGGCACTTTGGGCACGGTTTCCGTAGCCACCACGGCCTCCAAAGACGGCCCGTGGTGGCCAACACGGGAGAAACACGGCCCGTGGTGGTTAACACGGGGAGGAACACTACCGTGGTGAAACCCTACTTGGTGAGATCCACGGTTTGTGCGGCTGGACTTCGGCCGTCTTGAGTTAAATATATAAGAAAAAATGAGTTTTTCTTAAGAAAAGAGGAGGGAAAGAAGTGACATTGAGCCCTAGTGGGCTGGTTGGTTCGCACAATCGAGTGCGAGAGAGTTCGCAGTGAGTAAGAATCCGAAATCGTAAGATTCCGAGTGCAAAAGCGATGGTGGAGCAATTCAAGAGGCAGTTTGGGAGATTAATCAAAGTGTAGATCCAGGATTTGGAGCTGTTCATCCAATTCGAGGGAAAAGGGTGTACATGTTTTATTTTCATTATTCTTTCATTGTAATTGATTTCCTAGATTGTTTTAAACATGAACATGTTTAGCTAGACTGATTTAATCCATTGGGATTTCTTTACTATGTTGGCTTGATATTATATTGTTGGATTGTTTGAGTTGGTTTTGTATTCTTCTTGTTTTCAGTATGAATAAGATTATGCATTATTCATGAGACGTTGTGAATTGTGATGTTTAGATTGCTTTATGAGATTGAGAAATCCGTTTGGCAATTGGAACTTTGAATAATAAGAACTGGTTAATAATCGCTTAGAGATAAGGATAATTAACTAGCCGGATTAAGAATTAACAAAGCTTAATAGAGGCGGATTAAAGCTTAATGCTAATTTAAGAATCAATCGTTAGGAAGAGATTCCAACTTTAGGTTATTAGGTTTAGGAATTCGGTTATCTCGAGAGAGAAACCGAATTCGGTTAAGAATTCATCCACGGGTAGCATAATTAGACTCACTGATCCTTTATCTTTTGTTCGGATGCCAACTAGTTTGGATTCCCTTTGGGTTTGTCTTCTTGTCTTGATTATTTCACTTATCAATTACTCCTGCATCTCCCTTAGAACTTAGCTCGTAGTTAATAGTTAGTTTAGAATTTATTCATCATCCATTTTAGGTTAATATAACAAAGAACAAAGGAGTAACTCTGGGCTTTCGCTTTCCCGAGGAATACGACCTTGATACTCGCCATTAGTGCTAGACTGCATCGATAGGTACACTGCCTTAGATTGTAGCTAACACGAGTAGCACACATCAAGTTTTTGGCGCCGTTGCCGGGGAATTGTTTGAAAACTAGAGTAAAATTTGCTATTTGTTAATTTAGCCATTTTTTTTTCTTTCTTATTATTTTATGATTTTTATTTTTATTTTTTTATTTATTTTATTTTATTTGTACATATTTATTTAGCTTAAGTTTATGATTCATATAGTGAATGATAAGGAGGTTCAATGCTAAATTTAAACTCTTTGTATGATACATTGGAAAATGGGATCAGGAACCAAAAGAGTGATAAAAATTGGGATGCCCGTGCATATTTAGATGCTCGAGTGGAATCGTTTTGCAGGGCTACCGATCAACTCTCTTCTCCTATCCTTTCATCTCAAGTCTTTTGTGAATTTTGTTGTGGTTTACATGTGTGTAATGATTGTCCATTGTATAGTGATGTTGCTCATTGTTCTTATAAGCGTGAACAGTGAATTATACGGAAGTTGGCCAAATGACTCGTATGGAAGCACCTACAATCAAGAGTGGAGCACTCATTCACCCTTTGGATGGAGCTTAGATGGCCAAGAACCACTAGGAATTCAGCAACTACATCAAGACCTAATGTTGCACCTTCAACTCAAGATGAAGAGTTAGTGTCGGAGGAGCCGATGATGAGGTTCATTACAAGTCTTGATGTGATTCCAACAAACAGAGAGGATACTTGAAGATCAACAAGCCTCGATTAAGAACATAGAGCATCAAGTAGGCTTGATCTTTCAGTTACTAGCGGCAGAGCAATTGGAAACTCCATCAAATGCTACCGAATCCGAGGGAGCATTTGAGCGCCATCACTTCTGCGTTCGGGGTGAGAATTTTTCCGGTTTATCTACTATGTTTGATGATGATGCTTCCATGCGGGACGATCTCTTGAACATGGAGATGGAACCGGAAAGGAAGAGGCGAACATAATTCCTCCGAAAGACTATCAACAGGAATGTACAGTTGATGATGCTGAGTTGCGAGTTAGAGGAATTGTTGGTAGATTTTCCACAAGTCCCTTCCGATGATGGAAGATGAGCATGAGTTATCCAATAAAGAAGTCTTGGAGGAGCTCGAGTTTCTTCTAGCAAGAGAACCAAGCCAGGACCTAAGAAAACCATTAACACTCCCTGAAGAAATTGCCCAACCGTCGATCCTTCCAATTGTTGAAACTTTAGCTTTCAAATTGGAAGAGCCCTAGAAACATCATGACTACGTGCAATTATACGAGGAGCGAGTTTTGCCCATCATACTAGCAACTTGCTTGACTCACGGGAAGAGGAAGTTGACGATTATCCCTCTAAGCGGATATTTGAAGCCATTTGCTTGGAAGAAGGATGGATGGTCGCCGATCACGCCCATTTGCTTTTCACCATGAGTCCAAATGCAAGAAGACTCATCACATCAAAAGAAGCGCTTTTGGGAGGCACCCCAATTTTTATCTTTAATTTCTAATTTTTTTTTAACCTTTTATTTTGGAAACATTTTATTAGTTTTAGTTTTCATATTTTCAGTTTTGATTTTATTTCTTTATTTTATTATTTTGATTCTACCAGGAGGCACTTTGAATTTCCACAACATCGGCCTTGATGGATGATCAGGCGATCCCCTAGATCTTTTTATTTTTCCGCATTTATTTACTTTATTTTTCATACATGTCATGCACTTGGATTGTATTGCCTTTGTTCTCTTAGTTGAGCATTCCATGCGGGGTATCCATAACATTTTACACTGAGGACAGTGTGTTCTTCAAGTGTGGGGTGCTTATGGGTAAACCCTAATCTCTCATATGGATTTTTAATTGCTATGGCTAGGTGTTGTGTATTTTTAGGAGATGTTAGGACATTGTGTTTTTATGCACTTGAGTATGCTAATTTTGAGCTGATTGATGACTTGATTTATAGAATTGTAGTTACTTTTCTTTGTTGTTCATTGTCCTTGGAAAACCATTTATGGTGTTTTACACATCAACCCTGCCGGGTTAAACCGGTGTTATTTAATTGTTTTCAATTGTCGAATTTTAACTTAGAACGTTGATAATATCATATGCATGTGTTTCTTAAATAATGATTCGATTAATGATGTTGCGAACCAACTGCACCTAATACCACACCTGAAAGTGAGATTTTGAGCCAGTTGAGCATTCATTTTGCTTATGCTCTTTATATTTCTTGTTTGAGTGTGCATTGTACTTAACTTTGCTTCTAGAACTTGCTTTGTAATGCGTGTTGAAGTTACATGAATATTGTGAATACCATGAGATGATTTGGGCGATTTAGGATTCCCCACATTTGACCAAAAGCCTACCACCTTATGTTTCCATTAGTTAGCCAATTTTTGAGCCTTCTTAACCTTTTCTTCATAATCTACACCTATACACTTCAATTATACCATTCTTTACATTTATCTTTCCTTTACCCTTATGCTGGAATTTCTTTCTGTGATATGTTCGACTTTATGTGGGATTAAAATGCTAGTTGCTATGTTGGTAAATTCACTAAATCTTTTTGATATTTTAAAAATGCTCCCCTTGATCCAATTTGTATTTGTTATTCTTTATGTTTATTCGAGTTGTATGCGGCGGTCGCTAATAAGCTGCTAGTTCATTTCTTTAAAAAAAAAAAAAAAGAAAAAAGAAGAAGAAGAAAAAAAAAATATAATAAACAAATTTCTTTAATTATTTATCTTTTTATTGGATTTAGAGCATTTGCGAGCGTTATTCTATGAAGTAGGGATTTTAGTGAATGATTCTTTTCGTGATCTTAGGCATTTAATCCTTTGAGCATATAATATTGTTTATCGCACGAATTCCAGCATTTTCAAACTTCTGTCCAAATCTCCGTACCTTTACCCTAGCCCCATTACAACCTTGGTAAAGACCCTTTGATTTTGGTATTTACTTATTCCGCGATGGCGAAGATATGATTTATAAGCAAGCTTATGGTGAGCGGGTCTTGTGCATTTGCTTTGAGGGATTTGTTATTTACCTAATATACACTTTGAGCGACTTGAGTGATCCCTGTAAGGCATTGGTTCATGATGTTGGTGTTGAGTTGTCATTTAAGTTACTCATGCATTAATATTATTTCCATCCTTTGTTAATGATTTGTAATTTGATTTATGATTGAGTATCCTTTGAGATGTGTTGAATACTCTCTGTTGTGGACTAGGGGCATAAACTGAAAGGAATTGCTAACTGTAGTTTATGAGGTGAGTTGTTAATTGCTTGAGGACAAGCAATAGCTTAAGTGTGGGGTAATTTGATGAGCATAGTTTTATACATATTTGCTTGCATATTATTGCGTATTTTCTTAGCAATTATTGTGCTTTTATTCCCAGATCACCCGTGTTTTGTGTTCTTTTGCATTTCAGGAACATTTATAGGACCCTCATCGTTGTTTAAGCAATTATAGATCAATACGTGCGGAAACGGACGAGAATTCATCAAGATCGGACAAGAGCCCGCAATGCATACATTGAGCACGGCCTAGACTCTGGCCGTGCTCAACCATTGGCTTTGATTCTTGAAATTGGCACTTTGGGCACGGTTTTCGTAGCCACCACGGCCTCCAGCACGGCCCGTGGTGGCCAACACGGGGAGAAACACGGCCCGTGGTGGTTAACACGTGGAGGAACACGTGGTGAAACCCTACTGCGAGATCCATATTTCAAAGACGGCCTGGACTTCGTCACTGAGTTAAATATATAAGAAAAAATGAGTTTTTCTTAAGAAAAAGAGGAGGGAAAGAAGTGACATTAAGCCCTAGTGGCTGGTTCGGTTTCTGCACAATACTGAGTGCGAGAGAGAGTTGCAGTGAGTAAGAATCCCGAAATCGTAAGATTCCGAGTGCAAAACAGTAGTGGAGCAATTCAAGAGGCAGTTTGGGAGATTAATCAAAGTGTAGATCCGGATTTGGGTATTCATCCAATTCGAGGGAAAAGGGTGTACATGTTTTATTTTCATTATTCTTTCATTGTAATTGATTTCCTAGATTGTTTTAAACATGAACATGTTTAGCTAGACTGATTTAATCCATTGGGATTTCTTTACTATGTTGGCTTGATATTATATTGTTGGATTGTTTGAGTTGGTTTTGTATTCTTCTTGTTTTCGGTATGAATAAGATTATGCATTATTCATGAGACGCGTTGTGAATTGTGATGTTTAGATTGCTTTATGAGATTGAGAAATCCGTTTGGCAATTGGAACTTTGAATAATAAGAACCGGTTAATAATCGCTAGAGATAAGGATAATTAACTAGCCGGATTAAGAATTAACAAAGCTTAATAGAGGCGGATTAAAGCTTAATGCTAATTTAAGAATCAATCGTTAGGAAGAGATTCCAACTTTAGGTTATTAGGTTTAGGAATTCAGTTATCTCGAGAGAGAAACCGAATTCGGTTAAGAATTCATCCACGGGTAGCATAATTAGACTCACTGATCCTTTATCTTTTGTTCGGATGCCAACTAGTTTGGATTCCCTTTGGGTTTGTCTTCTTGTCTTGATTATTTCACTTATCAATTACTCCTGCATCTCCCTTAGAACTTAGCTCGTAGTTAATAGTTAGTTTAGAATTTATTCATCATCCATTTTAGGTTAATATAACAAAGAACAAAGGAGTAACTCTGGGCTTTCGCTTTCCCGAGGAATACGACCTTGATACTCGCCATTAGTGCTAGACTGCATCGATAGGTACACTGCCTTAGATTGTAGCTAACACGAGTAGCACACATCAGGAACCCTAATGGGTTTGACAAATTTAGATACTCATACTAATAAGCAACACAAAGTAAAGAATAGATTCAGAAAAGTAAATTGAAGGCATGTACACCCTTCTTCTTCAAGTTGGATGAAAAACCCTAAATTCCCAATTCAGAATGATAAACCCTAATTTGCCTCTTGAATGCTCCCAAATCTTATCTTGATCTTCAATTTGATGTTAAAACAATTGTAATCCTTCTTTCAATAGATGAAATGATCTTCTAAGGTCGAGTATTTAAGTTTGGAAGAAGATGGCTTAAGCTTGTATATGTGAAATCAAGTTAGAAAATCAAACCCTAATTCAACAAATCATTTTTACCTATATAATTCTTTCAACACAGCCGTGGTCAAGCCCGTGCTGATCAGCAAGGGCGGAGTCCAGGCCGTGCTAGACCTCCGCGTTCCGCAACTCGCGACTTCTTCCAGGCTGTGCCCTAACCGGTGCTGAGCCACCACGGGCCGTGGTGGCTTCGGAAACCGTGCCAAAATGGCACTCTTGAAGGGCAACTATTTGATGGTTTAGCACGGCCGAGTCTAGGCCGTTCTCAACCTTGGAATGCTAGTCCTTGCTCAATTTGATGGATTATGGTTTGTAATTGCGCGTATTTCCCTCGATTACTTATAATGTCCCTCGATAATGACCTGAAACATGAAAGGAACCAAAACACAGGTGATTCTGGCATAAAACAAGATAACTATGCACAAAAATATAAATAATTGGGCATGTAAATATGTACAAAATGATGCATATCAAATCACCCCACACTTAAGCTTTTGCTTGTCCTCAAGCAATCAATAACTCAATATATGTGACAAGGCTGTCACGTGCCTATAAAAAATAACCTAACTAGACCTTCTAACTATGTAGTCGGGCAAGCAAGGGTCGAATCCCTAGAGACTGAAGTAGTAAAAACTAGCTAATCTTGACTTTAATTAATGCTAAGTAAGTAACCAAATCAACGATTGAGGATGAATTAATTTATAATGCAAATAATAATAATGAGAATAAATTCAAGGATAAAAAACACCTAGAGTTAAGTATCCCTACTAGCACAATTTATGCAAAGATTAATTCCTACCCCAAACTAATTAAATAAATGTTCACAAGGAAAGGTAACCCTATAAAATACCAGAGATCTCTCTCGAGTATCAATGGCTTCCCTAATAGCAATCAAAACCTACTCCCGTAGAATCATGCAAATTAAAGACATTAAACTCAATACCCTGACTTCCTAACAATCCATTCTACCTACTCCCGTGAAGAATTTCATGTCCTTAATTGAAATATTCAAATCCGTCAAAACCGTACTCCCATTGTGATAAAGATAATGGAATTATAACAATACTAATTATCCCTAATCTAGTATTGGAATATGCACAATCAATTAAGCAAGAGCAATTAAATAATTAATTTGGGGAATTAAAGGAACAAATCATGCATCAATCATGGCTAGGGTTCACTTAACCCTAGATTAGAGAACTACTCACTCATGATAATTAAATGAACAAAATAAATTATAAAAGAAAGCATAATTAATAACAACTTAAAAAGGAAAAGGAAAATACTTGGATTGATAAATGAATGATGAGGTCTTTGATAAATCTTCAAAGCATAAAGAAAAGTAACATAATAGAGAAAGAAAACATAGCTTAAAACTAAGGAGAAAAGGAGAAGGGGCTCCCTCTTTCAGGTTCTTTTCACAATCTATTTATATCATAGGATATCCAGGAGTTTGGCTAGGTTTTCACCCTAAAAATTTGAAAATAAAAATAAAAATTAGGAATGAGTTTGGGGTGCCTCCCAAAAGTGCTTGTTTATAAGGTCATAAGCTCTGCCTCCTTTGCGATTCATTCTGGTGAAAGGTCGGAAAGTGTGATGTCCACACTCTCGTTAATGAGGTCACCGACTCTGTAATGTTTCACTCTTTGACCATTCACCTTGAAAGTACCATTTTGTCTGTTCCAAAGCTTTATTGAACCATAAGGGAAAACCTTACTAACTCGGAATGGTCTTGACCATCGAGAGCAAAGTTTTCCAGCAAAGAGTTTCAATCTAGAGTTAAAAAGGAGAACTAAGTCGCCTTCCTTAAACTCTCTTCTCAAAATCCCTTAGTCATGCCATCTTTTAGTCTTCTCCTTGTACAACCTTGAACTTTCATAAGCATCAAGTCGAATCTCTTCTAGCTCATTAAGTTGCAGGAGTCTTTTCTCACCTACCATTTGAGAGTCGAAATTTAGGCTCTTGATAGCCCAAAATGCACGATGCTCTAATTTAACAAGAAGATGACATGCTTTCCCATAGACTGGTCGATATGGAGTGGTGCCAATAGGGGTCTTAAATGCTATCCTATAGCCCATAGTACATCATTGAGTTTCACGGACCAATCTTTCCTTAAATTTGCAATCGTCTTCTCTAAGATGGTTTTGATCTCTCGGTTAGAAATCTCTACTTGACCACTACTTTGTGGGTGATATAAAAGCTCCATTCGATGATGTACTCCATACTTTTTAAGCATCGCCTCAAATCGATTCTCCAAGAAATGCTTGCCTCCATCACTAATCAACACTCGTGGTACACCAAATTGAGGAAAATATTCTTTTTAAAGAATTTGCTTACCACGCGAGCATCATTGGTTGGAGTTGTTATGGCTTCAACCCACTTTAAGACATAATCCATAGCGACCAAGATATACCTATTCCCATAAGAAGAAGGGAACAATCCCATGAAATCTATTCTCCACACATCGAACAATTCCACCTTGAGGTTGTTATTAAGACTTAACATGTTAATGAACATCCTTGAAAAGACTTGGCCAATAAAAACCACACTGAAGAATCTTTGCTGCAGTCTTACTAGTGCCAGCATGTCCTCCACATGGCAAATCGTGACAATGTGAAATGATGAATGGCACCTCACTTTCTGGAATACACCTTCTAATCATCCCATCAGCATAAGATTTGTAAAGAAAAGGGTCGTCCCAAAAATGTCTCCTCACCTCTTTAAAGAATTTCTTCTTTTGTTGTGATGAATATCCATGAGGAATAGTACCACTGGCCAAGTAGTTTGCTATATCAGCATACCATGGGATCTCCTTAATAGCTAGAGCTAAAAGTTGCTCATCCGTAAATGAATCATCGATGGGGGAATCCTTATCACCTTCGCCATCAAGGACAAGTCGGGAGAGATGATCAGCAACAACATTTTCGGCTCCTTTCTTGTCCTTAATTTCCAAGTCAAATTCTTATAACAACAAAATCCACCGAATCAAGCGAGGTTTAGTATCTTTCTTACTCATCAAATACTTCAATACTGCGTGATCCGTGTGAACTATCACCTTCGATCCAACCAGATAGGACCAAAACTTCTCCATTGCATACACTAGTACCAACAATTCCTTCTCGGTTGTGGCATAGTTCATCTGGGTCGAATCAATAGTTTTGCTCGTGTAGTAGATGGCATGGAGCTATCCATCTTTCCTCTGGTCCAATACTGCCCCAACTGCATAGTCACTGGCATCGCATATGATTTCAAATGGAAGATTCCAGTCCGGCGATTGCATGACTGGGGCAGATATAAGAGCTTGCTTTAACCTGTCAAAAGCCTCAATACAAACATCAATAAAAACAAAGGGAACATCCTTGCCTAAGAGCTTAGTTAGAGGTCGAGCAATTTTTGAAAAGTCCTTGATAAAACGGCGATAAAATCCCGCATGACCAAGGAAACTCCTTACTCCTTTTACAGAATTAGGCGGTGGTAAACGCTCAATGACCTCTATCTTAGCCCTGTCAACTTTGATGCCCCTATGAGAAACAACATGACCCAAAACGACACCTTGTTGTACCATAAAATGGCATTTTTCCCAATTGAGAATTAAGTTGACTTCTTTAAATCTATGGAGCACCCCTTCCAAATTATTAAGGCAAACATCAAAAGATGTTCCATAGACTGAGAAGTCATCCATAAAACTTCCATAGAATTCTAAATAAGACCTGAGAACATTGCCATCATGCATCATTAAAAAGTGGCAGGAGCATTACATAATCCAAATGGCATTCTTCGATAAGCGAAGGTGCTATAAGGGCAGGTAAAAGTAGTCTTTTCCTGATCAACAGGATCAATAATAATTTGGAAAAACCCTGAGTATCCATCTAACCAACAGAAGAAAGGAATGCTTTGCCAATCTTTCTAACGTTTGATCAATAAACGAGAGAGGAAAGTGGTCTTTTCAGGTGGCTTTATTTAATTTCCTATAATCAATGCAAATTCGCCACCCTATCACAGTTCTAGTGAGGATTTGTTCACCCTTATCATTCTTAACAATGGTCATACCTCCCTTCTTTGGAACCACTTGTACAGGACTAACCCACTTACTATGTGAGATAGGGTAGATTATCCCTGCATCAAGCAATTTAAGAACCTTCTTTTTGACTACTTCCATCATATTTGGATTAAGCCTTCTTTGAGATTCTATAAAAGAGGTATGGTCATCCTCAAGATTGATCTTATGCATGCAGAAAGATGGGTTAATACCCTTAATATCATCAATAGTGTACCCAATGACATTCCTATATTTTCTCAAATTCACAAGCAATTGCTCAGTTTGCATGTCATTGAGTTCAACATTATAACAGGGTATGTCTTATTAGGACCCATAAACACATATTTCAGGTTAGAGGGAAGGGGTGTTAATTCTACCTCAGAAGGCGTAGTACTCTCTTTAGACTCCCTTAGTTTCAACACTTTCTTGATAGCCTCATCAGCTGCTAGCGCTTGTGTCTCCTCCAAGAGTCTCTTGTACTCCCTTGTTTCCCAATCCTCTTTATCTGCACTCCCCATTAAGATCGTCTGCAATGAATCATCGAGTTGTAAATTCGCGGCCTTAGCTTCCACTACTTCATCTAGAGCATCCACACTATAAATTGTTTCCTCCTTAGAAAGAGAAACCATAGAACTTGTGAGTGAATACTCCACCTTCTCATCACCCACTTCAAAGGGGATTCTCCCATTCTTCATGTCAATAGTGGCCCTAGCAGTGGCCAAGAAGGGTCTCCTTAGAATGATAGGGACTTGCGTATCTTCTTCCATCTCTATAACCATAAAATCACAAGGGATGAAGAATTTCCCAACTCTAAGTGGAACATCCTCAAGAATACCCAAAGGAAATTTCACTGATTTTTCTGCCAACTGTAGGGAAATGCGCGTGGGTTTTAGTTCACCCATCTGAAGTTTCTTGCAAATCGATAGGGGCATAAGACTGACACTTGCCCCTAGATCATATAAAGCCTATTTATTTCGATGTCACCTAGCTTGATTGGAATGGAATAGCTCATTGGATCTCTTAGCTTCTTTGGAAGCTTGTTTTGCAATATAGCACTGCATTCAGCTGTCAGTGAGACCGTTGCATTCTCTTCGATTTTCCTCTTGTTAGAGAGCATGTCCTTCAGAAATTTAGCATAGGAGCTCATCTCTGAGATTGCTTCCAGGAATGGGATGTTGATTTGAAACTTCTTTAGAATGTCTAGAAATTTCCCATATTTCTTTCCTAGCTTTGCCTGTGCCAATCGTTGTGGGAAAGGTACATGTGGCTGGTAAGGTTTAATGACAATGGGCTCCTTCTTCTCTTCAATTTTCTCTTTTTCTATCATCTTCTTAGCTTCAACCATCTCTTCCTCTACTACAACTGCTTTCTTTTGAACTACCTTCGGTGGAAGGTCTTCTAGCTCTCTACTATTCCTCAAAGTTACAGCATTAACTTGACCCTTAGGTGGTTGCTCGGTGTTACCAGGAAAATGACCCGAAACCTTTGAAGACTATCAATATGATTAACAGGACAATCATTGACTCCCCCTGAAAAGGAATCCTTAGAGATGAACTGAATAAACTGAGGTTTCAGTTTGAAGTGTGTTGCAGTAACTGCAGGTCTAAGAATGCTGGACATCGCACCGGTAGTTGTATCCGGTACACCATATTCCCAAAGAGGTTTAGCAGTCGGTGGTTCAGCCATTGTTTCTTATTGTTTGTTCTTATTCCTTCTCCTTTTACTTCCTTGCTTACGTACAGTAGCCTCGATTTCAAGATCAATAGGGATTAAATCTTTTGAACCTGTTCGTCGAGTTTGCATGCAATAAGAAAGAAAACTATAAACAAAAGATCAGAAGCACAAGGAATAATAGCCGAAGCACTATTAAACCTAAAGCTTAGCAAATATAAATCAAAATTAACTACTTTAATACCATCAGTCCCAGCAACGGCGCCAAAATCTGACAAGGCTATCACGTGCCTATAAAAAATAACCTAACTAGACCTTCTAACTATGTAGTCGGGCAAGCAAGGGTTGAATCCCTAGAGACTGAAGTAGTAAAAACTAGCTAATCTTGACTTTAATTAATGCTAAGTAACCAAATAAATGATTGAGGAAGAATTAATCTATAATGCAAATAATAATAATGAGAATAAATTCAAGGATAAAAAGCACCTAGAGTTAAGTATCCCCACTAGCATAATTTATGCAAAGATAAATTCCTACCCCAAACTAAATAAATATATGTTCACACAAGGAAAGGTAACCCTATAAAATACCATAGATCTCTCCCGAGTATCAATGGCTTCCCTAATAGCAATCAAAACCTACTCCCATGGAATCATGCAAATTAAAGACATTAAACTCAATACCCTGACTTCCTAACAATCCATTCTACCTACTCCCGTGGAGAATTTCATGTCCTTAATTGAAATATTCAAATCCGTCAAAACCCAACTCCCATTGTGATAAAGACAATGGAATCATAATAATACTAATTATCCCTAATCTAGTATTGGAATATGCACAATCAATTAAGCAAGAGCAATTAAATAATTAATTTGGAAAATTAAAGGAACAAATCATACATCAATCATGGCTAGGGTTCACTTAACCCTAGATTAGAAAACTACTCACTTATGATAGTTAAATAAACAAAATAGATTATAAAAGAAAGGATAATTAATAACACCTTAAAAAGGAAAAGGAAAATACTTGGATTGATAAATGAATGATGAGTTTTTTGATAAATCTCAAAGCATAAACAAAAGTAACATAATAGAGAAAGAAAACATAGCCTAAAACTAAGGAGAAAAGGAGAAGGGGGCTCCCTCTTTTCAGGTTCTTTTCACAATCTATTTATATCATAGGATATCCAGGAGTTTGGCTAGGTTTTCACCCTAAAAATTTGACTAGACAGGTGTCCAAAATGCAGTTTTGCAGATCCAGCCACGGGCAGGCTACGGCGTGGCATTGTAGGCTGCGAGTAGGGGGCGAAGTGGACTGTTTCTTTGCTTTATTGTTGGCCTTGAAAGCCAAGTCGCGGAGTGGCCGCGGGGTAGCTTCCTTTGCTCGTTTCGTGATATAAGATCCTCCTAGGCATGAGTATCTCTTTGACATCGTGCTTGACCATGAACGACACTACAAACATCCTCGCCAATGCCTAGCAACTCGAGCCAATTCCTACAAAAATAAAACAAAACAAACCCGAGGAGAGAAATATCAAAAATAATGAATAATAGCTCTGAAAGATTAAATATACGAAGATAACATGAAGAACAATGTATATATATAGCATATAAAATGCATATATTATTGCGTTATCAACATGCACAAGCAACAATCACCCCTCAAAATCCATGCTAACGTTCACAACTCGACCTTATTCAACATATAAAGAATGAAACTCAAGTAACTAACAAGTTATACACCTTTAAGAAAGAACTATAATAATACCATCTCGAAGCACAATTTATGTAACAATTCAGCATTAAAGACTAAGACCCAATGCCTCATAAGAATCTCTCAAATCACTCACAATGTTTAAAGGTAAATAAGAAAATTCCCTCAACGCAGCTGCACACAACCTGTTTACTATGAGCTTGCTCATCAATGTCATCTTTGCTACCGTGAATAATTGAATACCAAAATTAAAGGGTCTTTTCAAGGGTTGAGATGTGGTTGAGGTAAAGGTAGGAATATTTGGATAGAAGTGTAAAGTATACTGATAAATCATGCACTTATTTGAAGGAACTGAGTGCCAAGACAACAAAAATACTCACTAAGCCTTATTTGAAGTAAAAGATGCTCACAAGAATTAAATTTAGAAGAGTTAAGAGCTAAGAAGTAAGTAAGATTTTTTTTTACATTCTATGTATATATATTACAGCAGCTTATATAGGGACTGCATGATTAGTGATATAAACCATAAGAATAATTATCCAATTTGGATTGAAGGGAGCATTATAGAACGACTAAAAAAAGACTAAGTGAATTTAGAACAACGTTAGGCACTATAATTCCATAAATGAAGAAACATAACACATAATTACTCAGTATACATGGTGAAAGGAAAGATAGATGTATAGAATGGTGTATGTGTAGTGATTAGGTATAAATTATGAAGAAAAGGTTAAGGCTCAAACTGGCTGACTAATGAAAAAAGAGGGTAGGTTTTTGGCAAGATGTGGTGAAATCCTAAGTTGCCAAATCATCTAATGGTATTCAAAAATTCATGTAACCTCAACAAACATTACAACGCAAGTTCTAGAAATGAAAGTAAGTACAGCGCACACTTAAGCAAGAAAAATCATGAGCATAATGTACAATGAATGCTCGATTTTAGGTTCAAAAACTCACATTTGAGGTGGCTAAAATTTGCAATTGGTTCCCAGACTTATCAATTGAATCATCACATAGATTGAATACGAGATTGGCATAATCAAAGTTCACAGTCAAAGGTTGTAAATTTACAAGGAAATCAAGTAACACCGGTTTAACCCGGCCAAATTGACATATTGAATACAGTGAAATTGCTTTCAAGAACAAAAGATAGAGAGGGACAATTAATTGAATTAAGTTATTAATTATGAAAGAATAAACTAAACTTAAATGTCATGAAAAACCTAGGTCTTGACATCCTAAGAATAGTCCATTATTATTGCCTTAAACAATTGAGGGATATAGCCACAGATACCTACCCCACACTTAAGTATAACACTATCCATAGTGTTAGAAAAGTTAAAACTGCGTATAGCACATAACTAGCACATCATAAACATTAAAGATCATACTAAATGTACATATCAAGATGGCAAAGCAAAGTGTTCTACTAAAATAACATAACATGAAAGGAAAAATGACAGAAAATAACATAAAATTGAAAATGCTAAAGGAAATGAAAATAAAGTAAAACAAAATAAAGAAGGAAAATAAAAAGGAAAAGGAAAAGCAAAATAGCATAAATTTTTGTTTCACTGCTGGTAGTTTGTCAAAGGCGCATCCTCACTGGCCGGATCGGCTGGAGGATGAGGAGTAGGGGAAGTCGCTGAAGGAGGGGGCCGTAGTGGTGGCACAAGGTCCATGAAGCATCCTGCTAGATCGAACTCCATATCATTGATGAACCGCTGATTCTGTGCTCCGGTCTCCGCCATCTTTTTAATCTGCTCCGCCATTAGGTCTGTCTGGGTGGCCTACCTCTCCAAACCATGCATAAGCTACTGGAGCATATCGTTTAAACCCTAAATGATATGTAACCTCCAAGAATAAGCTTGAGAACCCCTTTGATTATTATGGACCCCCACAACATTAACTTGAAAACCCCAATAACAATTCAATCTTAACCCCTAAGAAGGCTAGAATTCAGATTGCTTAGAAAGATAATCAAAGATCTAGAATAAAGAAAACTTGTTTTCTAAATTCCAGATTTGAAACACTCCACAAGAAGGTGATCAGCCTACTTGAATGTTCCTTTAGCATGTATTCAACTTAAGAACACAAAGACAAAAGCAAACAGCCCTTTGGTTGTAATTTATCAAAATCCCCAATGAAATTCATTCTTGGCCTTTATATAGTCTTTACAAGACCTAAAAAAACTCATACCCTAAAACAAACAAACTCAACTTATGGGCTTTAACATAAACAAGTTTGGATAGCCCATTATCAAAGTAATAAAACTAATGGACTTCTAAATTGACATGTTTAAACAACCCATTATGATAAAAATACAAACATTTAATTCCACTCAATTAAGAAGGCTAAAAACTAAAAACAAACTTTAAGTAGGCCCATTTTGAAGTTGAACTTGAATTAAGTTGTAAATAACTTTATTTGATCTTGTCTCCAAGCCTTGGATTCCTTGCAACCCATTACAAGCCAAATTCACCAAATCTTGTAGATGACTAATTAATGCTTGTTGAATCTTCTTGGCTTGTGATCTTATTATAGGTCCTTGAGGCAGAATAATTGGATTGACAATCTCCTCAATTTTATCCTTGCTTCCTTGGTCATGGTCATCCTTTTAGTGCGTAGGCTATTCCATAACACTGAAACTGTGCCCTAGTCTCCTCTTGAAACTGCCCAAACTCCTTTCTCTGCTGCGCAAACTTAGTATAGTGCTGCTGCTGTAAATCGTAGACTCGATCTAGTCGGTCAGCTAAAGCATTAATCTAAGCACTCGATGTCCCTGCAGAATAAGAAGATGAGGCTCCAGATGTAGGCATAAACACTCTGGCTGGGTTAGGAATCCTAACATCTAGAATCTCAGCCGTCGGGTCTTGGGCTCCTCTAACTGCTCCCTCTCTAGCCTCCCTGACTATTGTGTTGACAAACCTGTACTCTATGCCATGTGGGTGTCGAGTAGCCGTGATCATCTGCATGTTGATCATCTGTCTAATCCCTAGTGGTATCATATCACCAATCTGTGAAAGCTCTGACAAACAGTTGTATAATACATCCAGTCTCTTGGCTAACCTAGTAACATACGGGCCAAAACAGCAGTACATCTTCTTCTAGGCGTCTACTATAAATGAATGGATTTGACGAGCCAACAGATATCCCAAGTCAAGCTTCTTACGATGTTGTATAGCCCAGAGGATGAAGACATCGGTTTGTGTTACTGCTCCAAAACTATCTCCCCTGCCTGTAATCGTGTAAGCTAATAAAGTATGGAGATAGCGGAAATGATCTGGAAGGCTAGACGCCTTAGACCTGGTGGGGTAGTATGATTCCGACCTGAGTACCAATGAATCCCACATGGTTTCGTACAAGATTGGGTTGACGTAGATGCATCCTTGATACTCCTCACCTGAGGTCTCCTGCTCAGTCCATAATCCCAAATGCATGCCGAATTATGGAAATGACATTGAGAACTCCCTTCCCCGAAGTCTGAAGTAAACTGCATCAGGCTAATGCTAATTTATGATCTGTTGCTGCAGAAAGAAGGTGCTGAGGAATTCAATTGTAAGCTCGCGGTAGGTTGGATCAATGATGTCGAAGAATCATCCGTATGGCAGAGTTTCAAACAGGGCACACACATCCTGAGCCAATCCCACTCTTTCCAGGGATACGAAGTCGATGCAACGTCCAGCCATCACTTGCTTCCATCTCATTATTTGGAAGCGGCTCTCGTTATCTGCATTCTGAAATGTCCATAAGGGATGACAACCAGGTGGGGGTGGATTTGCAGCTGGTGCTCTTCGTACTCGGACTAGTTGTTGTTGCGGTGGAGCTGTTGGTGCTGATAAAGGTGAAGTTGAGGAAGATGTTCCTTCACCATGCGGGCGCTTGCTGGTAGTGGCGCATTGCGGTTGCTTTCAACATGATTGATCGCGGTCTCTCATATTGCCTAATGCAATGAATCATTAATATTCGAACAAGAAATCAAGTTAACATAAATTATATCGAGAATTAAACAACATAACGACTATAATTCGACTAACAGAAAACTTTAGACTTAACACTAAGACTAAAGCCTCAATCTCCTGCAAAAAACTAATTCATTATTACATTCCAGCCTACTTTATCGCGCACCAAATAAGGAAAATTTATGCTAACAATTGTTCATAATAAAATGCCAGAAATAAACTTTGTTGCTGCCAAACCCCACACTTATGATTTCATTATTCGAATTCACATAAACATAGCAATTAGTTTTAACTAAATCTAATCGAAGTCAAATTTAAGTAGTGTAACAAAGCAAACTACCAAAACATATCAAAATGTCCTAAATAAAAAAAAAATAATGCGTAAAAGAAAAATCAATTTTAATTAAATAAAAGCAAAAGGCAAAGAGACTTACTTGAAGTTGCCGTGACAGGTAAGAAAAATCAAAGACTAGGAAGAAAACAACACCTTGGAGCTTAGAGAGGAAAAGATAGGAAAATTTTGAAAAGGCCTGCTTTTATAGTCACGGGGTCAGCACGGGCGAGGGTAAGGCCATGCTGGTCAGCACGGCCAGGACTCGGCCCGTGCTGAACCCTAAAGCCTCATTCTGGTTCCCATCTGTCACGGGTGAGGGCATGGCCGTGCTGGTCAACACGCCCTAGTGTTGCTGCCTGTGGTGCCTTCAGAAGTCGTGGTGGACGGTTGAATTTACCTTGTGCTTTACGTGCATCTCATCACTGTCAGGGACGCAGGGTGCAGGACCAAAGACGGCTGGTGAGGCAGCCTATGGTGGCCTCGGAAGCCGTGGTGGATGGCCGTTTTCCCAAATTCTATATGTGCATTTTCATCATGGGCATGACTCGTACGTCGATCAAGACGGCTGAACAGGTCTGACCGTGATGCCCACGGAAACGGTGGTGGACAGGTGAAGTCCGGGCTTTCCTTCGCCATCTCGAGTCGCCTTTAACAAATATACGCACACATTTAGGCTGTAAATCAAGTAAATAAATCAAACGGGGAAGTCCCTCTTCACCAATTACCAAAAGTCCGAATTAAATTACTCAAACCCTAAGTTCATACAATTGCGTTTAATATATAAAGTAAGTGTTCTAAAGATCATCAAGCATGCAAATGATTGATAACATAAAAGTAAACTGAAAAATATAAAACTAAAATGGGAATGCCTCCCAAGGGCGCTTCTTTTTGGTTCTTGAGTCATTTAGCTGTACTGGATATGGATCATCATTGCAGGTACAGAATCATGTTAACCTGCTGCTCAATCTCCAATGAGTTTCCGTGATACACCTTGAGCCTATGTCCATTGACCTTGAAATCACCCTTCTCGGGATGATGAAGCTTGATTGCGCCATATGCAAAAACTTCCTTAACCACAAATGGCCCCGACCATCGACTCTTGAGCTTCCCTGGAAACAACCGAAGACGTGAGTTATATTGCAATACTCTATCTCTACTCTGAAACTCCTTGGGATCTTTGAGCCTCTGATCATGCCACTTCTTTGTCTTAGCCTTGTAAATTGAGGAGTTTTTATACGCCTGTTGACGCCATTCATCCAATTCACTCAGTTGCCACTGTCTTTCCTTACCTGCAGAATCAACATCAAAATTGCAAGTCTTAAGGGCCTGATAGGCTAAATGTGTTAGCTACAATCTAAGGCAGTGTACCTATCGATGCAGTCTAGCACTAATGGCGAGTATCAAGGTCGTATTCCTCGGGAAAGTGAAAGCCCAGAGTTACTTCTTTGTTCTTTGTTATATTAACCTAAGATGAATGATGAATAATTTCTAAACTAACTAATAGCTACAAGCTAAGTTCTAAGGGAGATGCAGGAATGAATGAATAAATGAAAAAACTAAGACAAGAAGGCAAACCCAAAGGGAACCTAAACTAGTTGGTAATCAAATAAAAGATAAAGGATTGATGAATCCAATTATGCTACCCGTGGATGAATTCTTAACTGAATTCGGTTTCTCTCTCTCGATAATCGAATTCCTAACCTAATAACCTAAAGTTGGAATCTCTTCCTAACGATTGATTCTTAAATTAGCATTAAGCTTTAATCCGCCTCTATTAAGCTTTGTTAATTCTTAATCCGGCTAGTTAATTATCCTTATCTCTAAGTGATTATTAACCAGTTCTTGCTATTCAAAATTCCAATTGCCAAATGGACTTCTCAATCACATAAAGCAATCTAAACACCACAATTCACAACATCTCATGAATAATGCTATCTTATTAATACTGAAAGAAAGAAGAATACAAAACCAACTCAAACAATCCAACAATATAATACTAAGCCAACATAGTAAAGAAATCCCAATGGATTTAATCAGTCTAGCTAAACATGTTCATGTTTAAAACAATCTAGGAAATCAATTACAATGAAAAAATAATGAAAATAAAACATGTACACCCTTTTCTCTCGAATTGGATGAACAGCTCCAAATCTGGATCTACACTTTGATTAATCTCCCAAATTGCTTCTTGAGTTGCTCCACTACTGTTTTGCACTCGGAACCTCCCTACAACTCTCTCTCGCACTCAATACTGTGTAGAAACTGAACCAGCCACCAGGGCTCTATGTCACTCCTCCTCCTTCTTTTTTCTCTTTTTTCCTTATATATTTAATTCAGCACAGCCGTGGTCAAGGCCGTCTTGTGGGAATCGAGTCCGTCAAAAACTGGATCTCACTAATTAGGGTTTCACCACGGTCGTGTTACCCCCCGTGCTAGCCACCACGGGCCGTTCTGGAGGCCGTGTGGCTACGGAAACCGTGCTCAAACCATTGTTTTGAAGACCAAGTTTCGATGGTTGGTCACAGCTAGAGTTTAGGCCGTGATGGTCAGCACGGCCTTGACTCAGGTCGTGCTCAATGTGTGCAACGTGGGCTCTTGTCCGATCTTGATGAATTCTCGTCCGTTTCCGCACGTATTGATCTATAATTGCTTAAACACCGATGACGGTCCTATAAATGCTCCTGAAATGCAAAAGAAGACAAAACACAGGTGATCTGGGAATAAAAGCACAATAATTGCTAAGAACATATGCAATAATATGCAAGCAAATATGTAAAACTATGCACATCAGAGCCCAAAGAGCCCTATGTTCTAATTCGACAGGTAAATGACAAGACTTCCCATATACCAGCCTATAGGGCGTAAAACCTATGGAGGTCCTATATGCAGTTCTAAATGCCCATAATGCATTATCCAGTTTCGAAGCCCAATCCTTTCGACTTACACCCACAGTTCTCTCTAAGATGCGTTTGAAACCCCTATTAGTAACCTCAACTTGCCCACTGGTCTGTAGGTGATAGGGAGTAGAGAACCGATGCGTTACACCATAGCGCCTGAGTGCCTTCTCCAATTGAGTGTTGTAGAAATGTGTTCCCCTGTCACTAATTAGCATTCTAGGTGTAACTTAGTAAATAACCTTTTAGGGAACCTGCAAACAACTCTAGCATCGTCAATAGGTAAGGCCTATGCCTCAAGCCATTTGGAGAAATACTCAACAACCACGAGAATATACGTATTACCATTTGAAGAAGGGAAAGGTCCCATGAAGTCAATACCCCAAACATCGAATATCTCAACTGTCTGCATACTAGTTTGGGGCATTTCATCACATGCAGAGATATTACTTGTGCGCTAACAAGCATCGCAAACCTGAACAAATGTTCTAGCATCCTAGAAGATAGTTGGCCAATAAAAGCCTGCATCCAACACCTTCCTAGCAGTATGGTTCGTTGCTTGATGGCCTCCTGCGGGTCCTTCATGGTAGTGCCTCAAAATTTGGAGACTCTCTTCGCCATAAACACATCGGCGGATGACCTGGTCTGCATACACTCGATATAGGAAGGGATCTTCCCAAATGTAGTATTTCAAATCAGCAAACAATTTCTTCTTTTGCTGATAAGTCATACCTTTTGGTAAGATCCTAGCCATAAGGTAGTTAGCATAATCAGAAAACCAAGGAGAATCAGAATATACCTTCAATGAATACAAGTGCTCCTCTGAAAATCGATCATCTATCGTGCTCTCATCAAGTGCTTTGATGTGTGTAAAATACACACATCTAAATAGGATTTTTAAGATTGATTTTATGGACATTTGGATGTGAATTGGTCCCAACACTCACCCTATGCGTCTATTTATGTGCATTAGGTCCAAAAGAAGTCAAAGGATGATACAGGAAAGAATTGGAGCATAATTGGACGCCGAAGCTGCCAAAACAAGCTAAGTACGAGCATAAGGAAGCTGAACATGGCCGTGTTGGTTTCAACACTGTCCGTGTTCCCAACACGGGCACTAACACGGTCGTGTTGGGTGCATCAATATCAAAGAAAAAGTAGTTCTTAGGGAGCACGACCACAGAGAGTAACACGGCTAGGAACACCAAACTATGTCCCCAACACGGCTAGGAACACGGCCATGTTGGCGACGACAGGGGGAATTAATTAAAAGAACGAAGAGAGGAAGGAAAAGAGAAGAGCGGGGGAGAACGTCCCAAACCCTAATATTTCTCTCTCTAAGGGTTTTCTGAGCTGAAACCAAGGGAAAAGGAGACTTGGATCAAGGTTTCAATCGGATTCCCTTCAAAGATTGAAGATTGGGCGAGGCTGGTTGATTGGTTTTCAAATCGAGCAAGAGGAACAAGAATCGATTCAATTCGAGCAAGAGGAATTGGGGTTGTTTACTCTCATCCAAGGGTGTAATCGAGTTTTCTCTACCTTTACTCATTGTTGTAATTTAATTCTTGTGGGTTTTGATAATGAATATGTTTAGCTAGATTGATTAAATCTATTGGGATTTCTTTACTATGTTGGCTTAGTATTATATTGTTGGATTGTTTAGGTTAGTTTTGTATTCTTCTTGCTTTCAGTATTAATAAGATAATACATCATTCATGAGACGTTGTGAATTGTGTGTTTAGATTGCTTTGTGTGATTGAGAAGTCCATTTGGCAATTGGAATTTTGAATAGCAAGAACTGGTTAATAATCGCTTAGAGATAAGGATAATTAACTAGCCGGATTAAGAATTAACAAAGCTTAATAGAGGCGGATTAAAGCTTAATGCTAATTTAAGAATCAATCGTTAGGAAGAGAATCCAACTTTAGGTTATTAGGTTTAGGAATTCGGTTAAGAATTCATCCACGGGTAGCATAATTAGACTCACCAATCCTTTATCTTTTGTTTGATTGCCAACTAGTTTAGGTTCTCTTTGGGTTTGCTTTCCTATCTTGGTTATTTTATTTATCAATTACTCCTGCATCTCCCTTAGAACTTAGCTTGTAGCTATTAGTTAGTTTAGAAATTATTCATTCATTCATTTTAGGTTAATATAACAAAGAACAAAGGAGTAACTCTAGACTTTCACTTTCCCGAGGAATACGACCTTGATACTCGCCATTAGTGCTAAACTGCATCGATAGGTACACTGCCTTAGATTGTAGCTAACACAAGTAACACACATCATGCTTCCAAGCTCGGATTCTCTAGTCTGGATAGGTGATCCGCTGCCAAATTTTTTGCGCCCTTCTTGTCTCTAATCTCGATGTCGAACTCCTACAACAATAAAATCCATCTGATCAATCTGGGCTTAGCATCATGCTTATTAAACAAATACCTCAAAGCTGAATGGTCAGTAAAGACGTCTTTGATAAGACGAGGTATGATCTGAATTTGTCGAAGGCATGAACAACAGCCAACAACTCCTTTTCTGTAGTAGTGTAATGTTCCTAGGCTCTTGTTAAAGTCTTGCTAGCATAGTAAATGGGTTGGAACTTTTTATCAAACCTCTGTCCAAGTACAGCTCCAACTGCATAATCATTAGCATCGCACAATAGTTCAAAGGGCAGCCCCCAATCAGGCGAAGCCATGATAGGAGCTGTGGTCAAAAGTTTCTTTAATAACTCAAAAGAAGACAAACACGCATCACAAAAAATGAAAGGTGCATCCTTAACTAGTAATTGAGTAAGAGGCCTAGCAATTTCAGAGAAATTTCTAATAAATCTTCTGTAGAACTCAACATGGCCTAAAGAACTCCTAACAGCCCTAACAGAACTGGGGGGTGGTCGCTTAGATATTGTTTCTATTTTAGCTGTATCGAATTTCATCCCTCCATGTGAAATCTGATGCCCTAAACCAATTCCCTCTCTCACCATAAAATGACACTTTTCCTAATTTAGCACAAAGTTAGCCTCAATGCACCTAGCTAACATGCGTTCTAGATTTGCCAAACAGTGAGAAAATGAATTACCAAAAACAGAAAAGTCATCCATAAATACCTCCATCGACTCCTTAATCATATTATCAAAAATGGCCATCATACACCACTGAAAAGTAGCTGGCGCATTGCATAAACCAAAAGGCATCCGTCTATAAGCAAATATCCCGTAGGGGCAGGTGAAAGTTGTCTTCTCTTAGTCTTCAGGTGTAATTGGGATCTGAAAATATCCTGAAAAACATCAAGGAAACAGTAAAACATATGTCCTGCCAATGTTTCTAACATCTGATCAATGAAAGGAAGAGGGAAGTGATCCTTCTGAGTTACATCATTAAGCCTCTTATAATTGATGCAAACTCGGAATCCCATAACCATCCGTGTAGGTATCAGCTCATCCTGCTCATTGTGAATTACTGTGATGCCTCCTTTCTTCGGTACAACCTGCACAGGGCTCACACAAGAACTGTCAGAAATAGGATAAATCAATCCTACTTCAAGGAGCTTAATTACCTCCTTTTTTACTACTTCTCTCATGTTCGGGTTAAGCCGCCTCTGTGGCTGAACTACTACTCTATGGCTATCCTCTATAAGAATCTTGTGAGAACAGAGACTAGGGTTGATCCCAGGAAAATCAGCAATCTTGTAGGCAAAGGCCTTCTTATACCTCTTGAGTGCATCTAGAGTTTTTGCTTGCTCCTCAGGTGTCAAATCTGCTGTAATAATCACCTCCAACTTTTCTTCCTCATCCAAGAATCCATAGCTTAAGTGCTTAGGTAGCTCCTTCAATTCTAAGGCTGGGGGGGTCCTCGAAAGAAGACTTCACTTTCTGCACTTCTGACCTGTCAAGAGAAAGAAAAGGATCAGTAGAACAGTTAGGCTCAGTAGCCAACAAACTAGCGAGCTGCTCCAACACTTGTTCGTTGGACAGCTCCTCCTCCTGTCCTTGCAGAGCTACCTGCAAAGGATCATCAAGCAATATTTCCTATAAATGAGACTCAACCAAATCATCCAGAATATCAATAGAAAACCCAACATCATCATAGTCTAAAGAGTGTCTCATAGTAGTAGCTAGGTCGAAGGTAATGGTCTCATCGTCTACCCTAAGTTGAAGCTTTCCATCACAAACATCTATTACAGCCCTAGATGTTGTAAGAAAGGGTATACCTAGGATCAAAGGCACAATACTCTCACCTTCCATATCCATAACTACAAAATCCATAAGAAAAATAAACTTGTTTACCTTAACAAGCACATCTTCAATAATTCTCCTAGGAATCTTAACAGTCCTATCAGCTAACTGAATGCTCATCCTAGTGGGCTTAGGTTCACTCAAACCTAACTTATCAAATAGACTAGTGGGCATCAAATTTATACTAGCTCCTAAATCAGCTAATGCACCACTAATAGGTAAATCGCCAATGATACAGGGAACAGTAAAACTCCTTGGATCTCTCCTTTTGAGTGGCAGCTTGTTCTGAAGAATAGTCGAACACTCGTCATTCAGAGTTACTAGTCCTAAATCCTCTAGCTTCCTTTTGTTACTCAAGATTTTCTTTAAGAACTTGGCATACTTCGGCATCTGCGAAATAGCTTTAACAAAAGGTAGGTTAATATGCAGATCAAGAAAATTACCAAACTGCTTATCAACCTTCTCCTGCTTAAGTCGAGCAGGGTAAGGGACTAGTGGCTGGTACTCTCTCACAAGGCTCTTCTACCTGTCTTCCACCTTTTCTTCTTCCATTGTCTGAGAATCTGGCTCCTTCCTAGCTGGCTTATCCTACATGAAAACATCATCATCATCAGCTAATGGTAGAGAGCTAGATAATTGCTTACCTGATCGCAAGGTGACAGCTTTGCAATGCTCCCTATGGTTTGACTCTGTTGTGCTGGGGAGCGATCCTTGTGCCCTCTCAAACAACATCTTAGAAATCTGCCCAATTTGACTCTAAATTCTAGATGGACGCCTGCTGATTTCTAAGAGCATTGTCTGTTTGCTGGAATCTCGTCTTAGTCGACGTGAAAAACTTCATCATCAGCTCCTCCAAGTTAGATTTCTTCTTGGTTGGTGGAGGGAGCTATGATGGTATAGCTTGCTACTACTGTTGTG
Organism: Ricinus communis; assembly: GCF_019578655.1. Taxonomy (NCBI): domain Eukaryota; kingdom Viridiplantae; phylum Streptophyta; class Magnoliopsida; order Malpighiales; family Euphorbiaceae; genus Ricinus; species Ricinus communis. The sequence goes on along the minus strand of NC_063264.1, from coordinate 19,218,682 downwards.
GTGGCCGTTGATGTAGTCTCTGAAAGCCTGGTGGACCCTGGGCGTTGTTATTTCTCCACCCAAAATTTGGATGATTAAGCCAGCCAGGGTTGTATGTGTTGTTCTGCTGTCAAGGTGCATTACCATGTAGTCTACCTATTTAATGTCAGCAGAAACAATAGAAGATGAAGAATTAGTACTCGAAGCAAACATACCTCCAACATTACAGTTTGCACCGCAATGCGGGCCACTACAAAACTCGCAGCTGATTTGGGCTGCATGAACCGGCATCTAAAGCTGGTCTAACTTCTTGGTCAAAAGCTTCACTTGAGCTGCCAAGGCTACTGTGGAGTCCAAATGATTGACCACTCCCTGCCTCACTGGTCGGCTTTTAGAAGACTGCCACTGATAATTGTTCATGGCCATCTCCTCTATTAAGTTCTGAGCGTTCTCGGGCGTCTTACTATTCAGCGCCCCTTCTGCTGCTGCATCAACCATTTGTCTAGTAGCAAGGTTCAAACCACTATAAAATGTCTGAACTTGCATCCAGACTGGTAGACCATGGTGTGGACAACATCTCAACAAGTCCTTGTATCTCTCCCAGGCATCATACATGCTCTTGTCTTCCATTTACATAAAACAAGAAATGTCATTCCTTAATTTAGCAGTCTTAGTTGTAGGAGAGTACTTGTAGAGAAATTTTTCATCCAATGATCTCTATATCATGATAGTGTTGGTTAGGAGCGACTGCAACCATCTTTTCGCTCTGTCCCTCAGAGAGAAAGGAAACAGCCTCAACCGAATGGCATCATCAGTTGTTCCATTTATCTTGAAGGTGTCGCAGATCTCTAAGAAGTAGGTGATGTGAGCGTTTGGGTCCTTGCTCGGTAGTCCCCCAAATTGTACACTGTTTTGCACCATCTGTATCACATTTGGCTTCATTTCAAAATTGTTGGCTGCCACAGGTGGCTGCAATATACTCGTCTGTGTCCCCTCAAGAAAAGATCTAGCAGACTCGTACATAGTTCTGGCTTCATCCGCAGCCCGATTGTTGTCCACCATCCTTGCTGGTCTATTCATAGTGGCTTCAAACTCTATCCGTGCCTCCTCTTCTTCTTGCATACACTTCCTCAACAAATGGAGGGATCACTTTGGTTCAGCAAGAGGGTCTACAGTAGTAGGATTAGAGCTCTTGGTCATAAACTATGTGAAATATATAAATAACAACCAAAGAACACAAGGATAGATAAAAATGGCTAGATTAACAAAAAAAACATAAATTCACTCTAATTCACACAAAAATCTCCCTAACAACAGCGCCAAAAACTTGATAGGCTTTTTGTGTAGCTAAAATCTAAGGCAGTGAACCTATCGATGCAGACTAGCACAAATGGTGAGTATCAAGGTCGTATTCTCAGGAAAGGGTGATCCTAGACCTACTGCAGCGTCTTATATTATTTAACCTTAACAAAATCAATGAAGTTATTATGCTATGATTAAATATGAACAAACGATTAACTAAGTGTCAAATAATCTAAAAGGATTTAGGAAAACACTCAAAGGAAAAAGCAAACCCTAGGGGACCTAAGCTAGTTGGATTTTAGTGAAGATAGAGATTATATTGATTACCAATTGCAATTACCCGTAGAAGAATTCTTAACTGAATTTGGTCTCCTTCTCGAGATAACCGAATTCCTAAACCTAATAACCTAAAATTGGAATCTCTTTCTAACGATCGATTATTTGATTAGCATTAAGCTTTAACCCACCTCTATTAAGCTTTGTTAATTCTTAATCCAGCTAGTCAATTACCCTTATCTCTAAGTGATCACTAACCAGTTCTTGCTATTCATTTCTAATTACTAAATGAGTTTCTCAATTACATAAAGCAATCTGAATACCACAACTCACAAAAGTCTCATGAATAAAGTGACTTCTTGATAAGCATCATACGACACATGTTTTCATGCCCGATTGTTTACATTTTTATGCATGATTATCCCGTTTTATGCTAGAATCACCTGTCTTTTGTTTCCTTTCTCGTTTCAGGTCATTTTCGAAGGACATCATCAATAATCGAGGGAAATACGTGTGATTACGGACCAAAATCCATCAAATTGGGCGAGGACTAGCACCCCGAGGGTTGAGCACAGCCTAGACTCCGGCCGTGCTGAATTGCCAAGAAGCTATCCCCAATTGTGCCATTTCAGCACGACTTTCGAAGCCACCACGGCCTCCAACACAGCCTGTGGTGGCTCAGCACCGGCTTGGGCACGGCCTGGAAGGAGTCAGCACAACAGACTCCACAGATTCAAGACAACTGGACTCGGTCTTTGAATCATCACGATCGGACTCGGCCATGCTGAATCAACTATATAGGCAATTTTGAATTCTTTTGGAAAGGGGGACGAATTTTGGACTCAATTCCAAGACACACACTTAATCAATTGTTTCATATACCTCAATTGTAGACCTTGAGAGATCAAATTCATCAATTGAAGGAGGGAATTCACTTGTTCCAACATCGAATTGAAGATCAAGACAAACTTTGGGGAGCATTCAAGAGGCAACTAGGGTTTGAGATTTTGAATTTGCAATTTTAGGGTTTCTCATTCAGCTTGAAAGAGAAGGGTGTACATGCCTTTAATTTTCTTTTCCTTATTTTGTTCCCTAATTTCTTTAACCATGAACATGAGTAGCTAGATCTTTTGAACCCATTGGGGTTCACCTTTGTTGATGAATTATGCTTAATTGTTAGTTTTATAATTGTCATTCTTGCAATCTTCTTGCTATTTAGTAATAAAAGTTTGATTCAGTTAATTTGAGACGTTGAATTAATTGTTTATTGGGTTATTTCTTGACATTGAGAAATGCTTGTTACAACTGGACATTGAATAGTAAGGACTGGTAGTTAATACTTAGAGATAAGGTTGATTTACTCGCCGGATTAAGAACTAATAACTCTTAATAGTTTTAAATCATACTTAATGCTAATCTGTAGTAATCCGATAGGAAGAGATTCCATTAGGTTAGTGTAGGTTTAGGAATTCGGTAAGCTCGAGAGAGGAACCGGGATTCAATTCAGGATTTAGGCACGGGTAAGCAAGATCGGCAATCCATAAAATCCATCTTTAGAATTCCATCACTTAGGCTCCCTTTTTGGGTTTGTTTCTCTCTTTGCAATTGTCTTTTGATTGTTCGTTGTTCTTCATTTACTTATTTACACTCATAACCATTAGCTGGTACGTTAGAACTTTCACACCCTATTTCAGACTAGATAACATAGCAAACAGTAGTAACTCTAGGTTCACCCGATCTCCAGGGATACGACCTTGATACTCACTAGTGCTAGGCTGCATCGGTAGGTTCACTGCCTTAGGTGTAGGTTGCATAAAGAGCCCATCACTTCTCATTAATAATGAAAGCAAGAAGAAACAAGCATTGATAATCAAAATCTTATAAGCATTAAAATCAATCCAACAACATAAGGACCCCAATGGGTTTGACAAATTTAGTTACTCATACTAATAAGCAACACAAAGTAAAGAATACATTCAGAAAAGTAAATTAAAGGCATGAACACTCTTCTTATTCAAGTTGGATGAAAAACCTAAATTCCTAATTCAGAATGATAAACCCTAATTTGCCTCTTGAATGCTCCCAAATCTTGTCTTGATCTTCAATTTAATGTTAAAACAATTGTAATCCTTTCTTCAATAGATGAAATGCTCTTCTAAGGTCGAGTATTGAAGTCTAGAAGAAGATGTCTTAAGCTTGTATATATGAAATCAAGTCAGAAAATCAAACCCTAATTCAGCAAATCATTTTTGCCTATATAATTCTTTCAGCACTGCCGTGGTCAAGCCCGTCGATCAAAGATAGGCGAGTCTAGGTGTCATTTGGACCTCCGCGTTCTACAACTTGCGACTTCTTCCAGGCCGTGCCCTAGCCGGTTCTGGGCCACCATGGGCCGTGGTGGAGGCTGTGGTAGCTCTAGAAACCGTACCAAAATGGCACTCTTAAAGGGAAACTATTTGATGGTTCAGCACGGCTAGAGTCCAGGCCATGCTCAACCTTGGAATGCTAGTCCTTGCTCAATTTGATGGATTATGGTCCGCAATTGCGCGTATTTCCCTCGATTACTGATAATGTCCCTCGATAATGACCTGAAACGTGAAAGGAACCAAAACACAGGTGATTCTGGTATAAAAAAAGATAACTATGCACAAAAATATAAACAATTGGGCATGTAAATATGTATAAAATGATGCATATCACCTTTCTTCAACATTTTTGGTATATTGTTGGAAATGGTGTAATTTGGCTGTGTGTGGATTTCTTTGATAATGGGATTATGCCTGTGGGTTTAAATAGTATTACTATTATTCTTATTCCAAAGAAGAAAGTCTCGGAGTACATGTCTAATTTAAGTCCTATTGCCCTTTGGAATGTGATTGCTAATTGCTTAAGCATGTGCTTCCCAATTTAATTTCAGAGAATCAAAGTGCTTCCATAGCTGGTACATCATCGACAATATCATGGTTTCATTTGAATTAACTTATTATTTAAAAAGGAAGAGACAGGGGAAGATTGGTGTAAAGAGAAATTGGGTGTTTTTTGAAATTGTAGAGGTCAGCTAGGAGTTTAGAACTATAATCGTGCTCGTTCTTATTATTTCGTTATGCTATGATATCAAAGGACCCATTTGTAATAAAAGGCAAAGCAATTTTGTCTAAAAGAAGGTAATGCTAATATAGGATTTTTCCATTCTTTTGCCTCTACCGAAAAGAAAAAGAATCATAATCATAGGTCGAAGGACGCCTAGGGTGTTTAGCAATTGAAGGATGAGGATCTCCAACATATAATACGGGACTATTTTAACCAATTGTTTGCATCCAATGGTTGTGTTGGTGCACCAATATCTAATTATGTCTAAAAGAGGGTATCTCAGCTTTAAAACGAGTTGTTGATAGCTCCTATTGATCTGAGTGAGGTCAAAAATGGTAATGCATCCAAATAAGTCCCCAAGATTAAATCAATTGTCACAATATGGACCCCGGTCTAGGATTCTATATGAACCGGAGTCCATAAACACGTGTGGGAGAGAATTTTCCAAACACGCAATATTGGCCCTTTAAAACTCAAAGTGAGAAAGAGAAAATTCAACAATTTCAACCAAGAAAACAATCACATCTCACCTGTCCAAGAAAATATTGGCTTCTTCATTTTTTTTCTAAATTGTTCCATTTTAATTTTTTTAAATTATAATAAAATTAATTTATAAAAATTAATATTATATTAAAATTATATATTGAATAAATTTTTATATATTTATAAAAACTAATCATTTATTTACATGTTATACGAATGTTATAATTATTTTACTATCACTATTTTAAAGATTTTTGTCTTGATATGTATATGTATATTTGATACATGAGATTTTTATTTTTTAAAATTGTATTGATTAAATTTAAAATTATTATATTAAAAATAATATTTGAATATATCATTTTATATAATTATGAAAACTATTCGTTTATCCCGCTTATTGTACGATCATTATAGATATTCTAATTATAAATAATAATATAACTTAAATTTATAAATATAATTAAATAGATCTTTTAATATTTTATAATTAATTAAAATATTTAAAATAATAATAAATTAAATATTTTTAACGTCTTTGTTAGTTTTTTTATATTTTAAGATTTTATTAATACAAAATATAAAAATTATAAAACAATTAATAGAAAAACTATAAAATTATACACAAACTTGAACTCTACCACAAAATTATACATAAACTTGAATTCTATGGTCAATAATAAGTACAGGTGTTAAAATTAAAAATCATGTGTTAGAATATAGTAACATATATCAAAAAGTTTTTATTAGACTAGATACATATTAATATTTTTTTTATTCATTTACATGTACTAAAATATTCATTTACATGTAGTAAAATATTCATTTTCTATATGTATAATATCCATTAGATGTAATATTCTATAACAATTAATTTCTTTTGTATTTAAATATTCATTATCTATGAACTTAATATTCATTACGGTTAATATTCATGTTCATTTCGTTTACTATACTATTCATTAGTATTAATATTAATGTTCATTATCTAGTACTACAATGTTCATTGTCTGTATGTATAATATTCATCAATATTCTCAAATAAAAATATTTGATTATTTATGAAAGCTTTTATTATTTTTGTGATGCATATTGAAAATATTCTATGATTGATATAAACATTCATTATTTATAGACATAATATCTATTAGTTTGTCAATTGATATTCGTCATTGATAAAAATCATACCACTAACTCATGCACATAAACAGATATAATATAGATATAACATAACCTTCAATTCTACGAGATCAATAATAAGTACACATTCCAAAATTAAAATTATATGTGCTAAAATATAGTAACACATGTCAAATTTTTTTTATTAGACCATATATATATATATATATATATATATATTAATATATTTATGCATTTATATGTACTAAAATGTTCATTTTCTATATGTATAATGTCCATTAGATGTAATATTCTATAATAATTAATTTTCTTTGTATTGAAATATTCATTATCTTTGAACTTAATATCCATTTGGGTTAATATTCATGTTCATTTTGTTTAATATGTTATTCATCAATGTCAATATTAATGTTTATTATTTGGTACTACAATATTTATTATCTATATTTATAATGTTTATTAATATTCTTAAATAAAAATATTGATCATTTATAAAAGATTTTATTGTGTTTATGATGCATGTTGAAACTTTTGTATGATTGACATGAACATTCATCATTTATAGGCACAATATTCATTAGTTTGTCAATAGATATTCATGATTAATGAAAATCATACCACTAATTTATTCAAATGAATAAATATATAATTATAAAAATTAACATAAATCATCCTTATACAATTCGTAAATAAAAAAATCAAACTATAGTTATACTACAAATATTTATATTGTAGTATACATATCTTTTCAACAAAATTAAGTTAACAAACAATGAAAATTTTATGTTTAAACAATAAATATTTAACACATGCTTAATAAACATAAGTTAATGAATATTTAATACAAAATCAATGAACATAATTTTTTTTTTAAATTGCATTAGCGTCTGAAAGATGTCGTCACAACATCTCGATGATGTTAATTCTTTTACAAATAAAATGATGTTCAATGGATCCCTAGATCCACAAAGCTATATAGACCGAGGTCCATCTTATAATTTATGAGATTAAGTGGTATGAATCTTGCATTTCTTCAACATTTTTAGTATATTGTTAAAAATAATGCAGTTCAATTGTGTGTGGATTTCTTTGATAATGGGATTATGCTTATGGCTTTAAATCGTACTGGTATCGTTCTTATTCCAAAGAAGAAGGTTCCATAGTATAGGTATGATTTGAGGCATATTGCCTTTTGCAATGTGATTTATAAAATCATTGCAAAGGTTATTATTAGGTGTGCTTAAGCATGTGCTTCCCAAAGAATCAAATTGCTTGCATACACTGATAATATCATGGTTTTATTTGAATTAACCAACTCCTTAAAGAAGAAGAGATAGGAGAAGATTGGTGTGGCTGCTCTGAAGATTGACATAGATATAGCTTATAATAAAATTGAATGGCAATATCTAAAGGGTATGTTTTAAGCATTGGGATTTGATGTGACTTTGGATCCAATGGATTATGACTTACGTTTCCACTATTGATTATGGTGTTCTTATGGGTGGCAAAGAAGTTGGGTCGATTCAACCATATCGGGGGCTACGATAATGGGACTCATTGTCCCCTACCTTTTCATTCTTTGTGCAGAAGGGTTAAGTGCGGTGTTAAGAAAGAATGAGGCAATGGGTATGATTCATGGTTGTCGAATTGCTAGAGGAGCACCAATGGTGAGTAATCTCTTCTTTGCAAATGACTCTTTATCTATTTTTTCGTGCTTCGCCTGTTGAAAGTAATGTTGTGCATAATGTTTTAAGTACCTATAAGATAGCTTCTGGTTAATCTATAAATTTCAGCAAGTCGTCTACTATTTTTAGTGCTAATATTGATGCTTCAACTTGAAATTCTATTTGCCAAATATTTTAGGTTCAAGTTGTTGAAAGTCAATGGTAGTATTTGGGCTGCCTGCGCTTATTGGCAGCAAGAAAAAGAAGTGTTGCTGAAAGCAGTTGCCCAAGCTATTCCTATCTTTGTTATGAATGTTTTTCTCCATAGATTTATGGCCGGATATTGAGCATATGATGAATGGCCTTTGGTGGGGCAGTAATAATGTGGATTATTGAGGGATTAGATGGTTATCTTGGGATAGATTATATGTCCCAAAAAAGCTTAGTGGCTTAGGCTTCAAGAAGCTTTGGTGCAAAGCATGGAACTTCAACAATAATCTAACGACTGGCAGAAAATATTTATGGCATAAACAAACGTAAATTTATAATCTATAATGTCATATCATAATATATATATATATATATATATATATTGCGCAGGGGGACAAAATTTTTATCAAAAGAGCTTTAGCATTATTAATATTAGTTGATTTAATTGTTTTACTATTTAAATAAGAGAGATAATACAATTTGTATAAAAGTAGGACTTAAGATATTATAAACAAAAAATAACAACAAATAAAATTCTAAATATTAGAAATTTAAATCAATAATGATTCTAATTCTACAAAATAATAATTATATTTTAATATTATATTAACTAATAAAATTAATTTTTAATTAATTAGAGACTAATTTTTAATCCTAAGTAATAGTATAAGAAACTGACTGTTTAGCAATGGATCCATTGGTAAATACACTGAATCCATCGTTAGAATGAGTCAGCAGCGGATTATATTTGTCACTAACTTGCTCCTTGAAAAAAAAATGACGGACTATTTTTGTTACCAAAAGTAGCAACTAAACGACGATGGACAGTGCATCACTAATTACTAGTGACCATAACCATGCTATCGATTGCTAAATTGGCGACGGACTTTCCGTCGCTAATCTTGCACCGATTATAGGATAGTTAGTGACAAATTATTCATCATTAATTTTTTGCAATTATATTTTATAATTTATATTTGGATTAATAATTTTAAATATTAATTTGTTAATATTAACTAATTAATCATATTTGACTGACATATATATGAAAATGGCAATATATAAAAAATTATAAAATAAATTAAGTAGTACTTACTATTTAAATTAAATAGTAAGTACTACTCATGTTTATTATAGTGTATAATAAAAAAATATACAAAGAATAAAAAAAATATAATCTATGGGTAAGCGATTGAGTGATCCTAGTCATCCTCCTGTTGCTGCTGTTATTGGGCTGGGGCGGAGGATGATATGGTGGGCATTAGAAACTTTGTAAGGACCTCTTGGATGGACCTCTGTACAGATACTAGAAGTCATTTCCTCCTCCTCCTGGCGGTTGACAAGTCTTTCCTCATCTAACATAGATCATACTTATTGTTGCACAGTCTTGATGATTCACGTCTCTATAGGATCTGAGACGTCTATCGTCTAAGACTTGCAATGGAGCTACATGACAATCCATGGTTGAAGAAAAAGAGCGCCTTAGCACCTATACCATAAATGTGGAGCTTCTTCTCACCACTTGCGCTTAAAGGAAGAACTCCATAGTATCCAGCTCTGGTGGCTCTGAGGATCCCTCAACTGGCTAAGAAGTGGTCTCTACCAGCTGATGGTACCAATCCCAAAAATACAAAATTTAAATATTAGAAATAATATAATTTAATCAAAAATATTATACACGTATAAATTGAAATTGTTGTTTTAGTCTTACAGCGACATCCTAAGATCATCGGTCAATATAGTGATGGCCGCCATTTGGTGTTTCTCGGGGTGTGCATGTCCTCAAACAACTCATCAAGATCTGATTCCTAGCCTAACTCACCTGCCTAATTATACATTGAAAAAGCAATAACTATAGAACTTAACTTGCTTATAAGTGTATATAATTCAATTTAAATTGATAAATGTAAAATTAATAAGTTGGATTATGTACCATTCTCCTAGCTCATTCCACCATAGAGATCAAACTCCTCATATGGGGTTAAAGAGAAGGGAAAGAGACAGGGAAAGGAGGATTACAAAAGATTTTAAAAATGGAAATAAAGGGAAGAAGGAGTTGCATACCCAAGGTTCGAACTTGACACTTTGGTTAAGCTAGAAGAGATCCTTACCGTCTCATCTATATGCTCTTGGCTAGATTTTTTTACATTTTAGTTAAGTAGGATAAGGCTATTTCTTAGTCAATGCATATTTTTACTTTTTCAACTTGCCTGTGCTGGTTGCGAAACTTAAAATGTATTAAATTTTTTTTAGGAAAAGTGTAGAAATATATCTTGTGGTTAGATTTTGGTTTAAAGGTCAATTCTCCCCCTCAACTTAGAGTCAATGGCCAATTTACTCGGATTTTAAATGTTTGGCCAATTTTACCCACCAACTTAGCAAAAGCAGCCAATTCAGTCCAGATTTTCATAAAATTAAGAAATTGGATTCCACGCGTCATGCGTAGCAAGTAAAAGTTCAATTAAAGAACCTAATCAATAAGTAAAACTCCATTCAGTTTTAAAACTTTATATTAAGTATGAAACTCAACTAAAGTGAAATTACTAAATAATTTAAATTAAATAATAGTAACTAATTACTAATTTTCTTATCCACTTGACTAAATTTGTAATACCCAATTTTCTTTTCTTTTTAATAATAATAATATTAGTAATAATTAATAATGAGTTTTTATTTAAATTAATATTACTTTATTTTTAATTAATTTAATTGGGATGATTTAAAATAGAATTTCAATGCTAGATAAACATAAAATAAATAAATGTGTTATTGAAGTATTTATAATTATTTTTGGATATATGATTTTAACTCACTCCCGAGACTGACAGTCTCAATTTCACTATTTTTCAAATGTTGTTAGCTTTGCTGTAGTTCTTTTCATTTAGCAGCCTGATTCCTTCATCTTCGGGTTAATGTATCAAATTTTTAATATGTTTGAAGTTTAAACTTCTAGAATCTCCGCAGTAGAAATTTCATATTTATAATTTTATAATGACTTGTAAATTCAGTTCTTGTGTAATTATGTTGGCAGACTGAATTTAATATATAGTATCTGATGATTTAAGGTTAATGGTGGAAAAGTGCCAATGGTCAGAGTCTAGGTAAAATTTTGTATGAGTTAGTGAATAGTCAGGATTACTACGGGATTTGGTGGCCTTACGCCTACCCATTCCTAGTCTTGGGTCACGGGCCTCTGAGATCAGTCATGACAAAATTGGTGTCAGAGCTTAGGTTTAGATTTCCTTCGACCTAGGTTAAGATTCTTGGTACTGCGTACCTAGGATCAAGTTTGTCTTCATTTATTTTCATTGACTCCAGTCTCAGTTTTTACTGTTAGAGAGTCTATCTTTTCTCTTTCTTGTAAGCTTGTCTTGATTCTGTATTGAGAGTAAGCGATATAGAGATAGCAAAATCAGAAGCACAGTAGAATCATGCCGTTTCTCCAAGTGATTAGTGCAGACCGGCCTTGGATACTTCAATTGTTGTTTCGGCGGTGGGCACCACAGTTTAGGATTGGTGCAGAGTGTAGTTACAGTCATGCCATGAACTGCGTCATCATTGTATCAAGTATCGCCTTAATGAGTAGAACCAAAGTTAGTACGTGGAATGTCGAGCAGAGGTCAAAGCTATATGGTTGAGCTTTGTGGTTGTAAGAAGCATAAGAATGGTGGTTAGTGTATTTTTCGGACGCTCGGGATCCAGAGAAGCTTAAGCAAACATTATTTATTTTTCTATGTAGAACAAAGTGTTTTAAAATACAATATTGCACCCAGTCCCGTAAGAACTCATTATGGCATTTCATTGTTAGCCATGCACAATTCCATAACTCATTCTTAGGGCATACATCATACATCATGCATTGCAACCCTTGGTGATAAGGGGTATGATCACCCTGGTGCGCAATATTGTAGAATTTTTTATAAGAAAAATGACTAGAGACTCTACGATTTTATAAAGGTGTTTTTCAAGATAATAATAATTTTTATCAGTGATGATTATAAAGTAAATAAATAAGTAAATCTTTCAAAGTAAATTGTGTTAGTTTGGAATTCTCTGGATGATAAGCTTAGTTGCGGTGAGAATGAATCTGTAGCGTAGTAGGCTCCATGTTGGACTATAGAGGAATAGAGGAGACTTTCTAGTTTCCAGCCAAGAGAATGGCATGGTATTGTGTTGGTTATCGCAACTAGATGGATGATATGATGTGAATGTTGTGATGTGGATGTTAAGGATATTCTGTTTGTACAAAGGACACGTCATTAAGAAAGGATTTGGCTAATTGATTTTGGTAGGACCGGAGTTGGTTTGGATCTTTCATTTCAGAGAAGATTCCTTTTACTCATGAGCGGCTGAAGACAGCTTTCAGGAAGTAGAGGAGTTGTGCGAACCCGAAGTGGGAGCAAGTGGAGATTTGTTAGAGAGTATGTATTCCTAAGACGTCTCATATTGCAAGAGGTGATGTGGTTTGGTAAGTAGGCGAGATAGTCCTTATTGTGTGGAACCCTCGGAACTATCGGCAGGATTGATGAGGTGGCATGCAAGTTGGGCTTGCCGCCAAAATTTTTCTCGCAGGTTAATCCAGTATTTCGTATATCCGTGTAGAGAAAGTAAGTGAAGATTTGACTTTCGAGGAGCAATCAGCCAGGATCATGGATTCTCAGGTTAGGCAGCTTTGCCCTAGAGTTTTACTGATAGTGAAGGTCTTGAGGTTGAATTATTTATATCAAGGAAAGTACCTCGAGAAGTCAAGCTGGAGATGAGGGTTCTTACTCTCATTTGTTTCAGTAGTATGAGCCTTTTATTTTAAAATTCGAGGACGAATTTTCTTAAGGGGGGAAGAGTGTAATACCTAATTTTTTTCTTTTTAATAATAATAATATTAGTAATAATCAATAACGAGTTCTTATTTAAATTAATATTACTTTATTTTTAATTAATTTAATTAGGATGATTTAAAATAGAATTTCAATGCTAGATAAAAATAAGAGAGTTAATTTTCTATATCAAATTAGTTTGATTTTCAAGAAATTAATTAAGTAAATTTCTTGGGAAATAAATTATGTTTTTGGTCATTTAATTTTCTCCCTATATGAGTATATGATTAAATTCTATATTTGAAAGTTATGAAAGAGTTCGTAAATAATATTTTTATAAAAAGAATTTGTAATACCCAGAATTCTCCTTTAATAATGATTATTTTAATAATAATTAATAAATGAGTTTTTATTTAAATTAATTTTACTTTATTTTTATTTGGTTTAATTTGTAATAATTTAAATGGAAATTTTAATGCTAGACAAATAAAGAAGTTATTTTCCATGTCCAATTAGTTTGACTTTTAAGAAATTAATTAAGTAAATTATTTGAGAAATAAATTATATTTTTGGTTATTCAAATTTTCCATCCAAATGAATATATATAGATTAAATTCTATATTTGAGAATTATGAAAGAATTTGTAAAGGATATTTTATAAAAGAATTATTGGAAAAAAAAAAAGGCATTTTAATTAGCTAATGGTGTTAAATTTTAATTGAAAATATTTATCAAATTGATTAATTAAATTAATTGTGTTTTAGGATTAAATTGAAAATTTATTTTGGAATAAGGATTAAAAGTATAATTTTATTAATTTGGAGTTTTAATGAGAATTTGTATGTTTGGTACTTTTGTAATTAAATATATCGGCAAGGGCTTTTTGGTAATTTTACATTTAAAATAAGGGTAAATATGTAATTGTATATTTTCAATAATTCTAATTTGGCCGAAATTAAATAGTTATGGGCTTAATTGAAAAGCTAAAGAAAAATTTGAGGATTAATTGGAAATCTTGCTGAACGAAATTGATAGTAATTAAAAAGTTGAGGGACCAAATGGTAAGAAAGAAAAATTCAAGGACCTTTTGTTGATGTAGAGAAGAAAGAAAAGAAAATAAGAAAGGAGGGGATCGAAGGAAGAAGAAGGAGGAGAGGGAGTGTCGTCCAGCCGGTGGTGTTGGGTTCCGGAGGCTCATGATGTCTACCAAGGCACGCTTCGGCGTCGGCAAGTCGAGGAGCGATGGAAAGCACAAGGAAGAAGAGAGGCGACTATCGGCGCCGTCCATGGCGTGTCTGCCGGCACCAAGGATGGCAATCGGCTTATCGGAGAGTGAGCTTCCTTTTGGCGGCACAGCGACTTGGTGGAATCAAGATCCGGTGAAGAGAGAAAGAAGGGGCAACCAGCGTTTTCTGGCTTTTCTAGTGAGCTCCGGTAAGCTTTGGATGATCGGAGGACATATCCGAACTCTCTTTAGCTCAAGCTTCGCAATGGCATTGGTTTCGTGGTGATCGGACTCCATTTGCAAATCGATGACTGAGATCGTCCGTAAATCCCTTCGGATGATCGAAGGTTGGATCGAAAAATCGGGAGCAGGGATCGTTATCAACGCGTCATTTTGAGTCCGTTGGTGCGTTCGAATCGTCAATCGGACTCCGGCGGCTGGAGGCGAGTCGACTTCGAGCGATCAAGCGTCTCGGTAATTTTCTCTAGCCCGTTGATTTTAGAATTCTTTGGTAAATTTTATGTTTATTGATTTGTGTTGAGCATTAGAGATATTGTGTGTTAAAATATTTGTTTGTCAGACTACCTGCCTTAGGTTGTGTCTTATGATGTGTGGCGGAGTTGGGAAAACAGTAAAGTCTTGGGGACCCGACTCCCGTTAAAATGAATTGTTGAATATTTGAAATGTTTTCTGGCAAGTCGTGGACTCATTTTACGGGAGGTATGTGTCCGTATTTTAGGGGAGGTTCTGCCAAATTTTCGGTAGAATTTACCCGAGTCGAGATTTTTGGACAGTCAGTCCTAGGAATCTATACCTAGGGTTAATTGTCAAATATCTTAATGTTATTGATTAAGTTATTTTCCATGATTAGATAATCCGTCAGTTCAGCTCGCTCCACCCGAGGCATCGGAGCAGAGCTAGGAGGTCGTCAAAGCTGTGAGTTAAAGTCATATATCTGTTATGCATGAGTCATGCACAAATTTTAAATAGCTATCGTAAATTAATTGATTTTAAGTTTAGATTATTCATTTAATTACTATTCATATATCATGCTCTTTGTTTACTACTCATATATATCATGTTCTTCATCATTGAATTTATTATTGTCTGATAACTTGGGATGGGACGACAGTAAAACATACTATTTTGAAGAGTGCACCGGTATAAATCCGAGAGTGATAGAAAAAGGGTAAAATGGTAAATTTAAAAGGGGTAAATTTAGGACTTGCCCTGGTCGAGCATCGCTCTCTGGGCTTAGTAGAGTGTGTTTACCGGAGTAAAGGTCCCTGGTCGAGCATTGCTCTCTAGGCGCCAGCTTATTTGGAAATCTAAGTGACCAGATGATAAGCATAGTTTTACACATATTTGCTTGCATATTATTGCGTATGTTCTTAGCAATTATTGTGCTTTTATTCCCAGATCACCCGTGTTTTGTGTTCTTTTGCATTTCAGGAACATTTATAGGACCATCATCGGTGTTTAAGCAATTATAGATCAATACGTGCGGAAACGGACGAGAATTCATCAAGATCGGACAATGACCGCGTTGCACATTGAGCACGGCCCCGAGTCAAGGCCGTCTTGACCATCACGGCCTAGACTCGGCCGTGACCAACCATCAAAACTTGGTCTTCAAAACAATAGTTTGAGCACGGTTTCGTAGCCACCACGACCTCCAAAGACGGCCCGTGGTGGCCGGCGAGGAGCAACACGGTCATAGTGAAACCCTAGTTGGTGAGATCCACAGTTTGACGGCATGGACTTCGGCCGTCGACCAAAGACGGCCTTGACCACGGCCGTCCTGAGTTAAATATATAAGAAAAATGAATTTTTCTTAGAGGGAGAGAGGGAAAAAGAGTGACAAAAGCCCCGGTGGTCGGTTCGGTTCTCGCACAATCGAGTGCAGAGAGAGTTGCAAAGTGAGTAAGAATCCCGGAATCGTAAGATTCCGAGTGCAAAACGATGAGTGGAAGCAATTCAAGAGGCAGTTTGGGAGATTAATCAAAGTGTAGATCCAGATTTGGAGTTGTTCATCCAATTCGAGAGAAAAGGGTGTACATGTTTTATTTTCATTATTCTTTCATTGTAATTGATTTCCTAGATTGTTTTTAAACATGAACATGTTTAGCTAGATTGATTAAATCCATTGGGATTTCTTTACTACGTTGGCTTGATATTATATTGTTGGATTGTTCGAGTTGGTTTTGTATTCTTCTTGTTTTCAGTATTAATAAGATTATGCATTATTCATGAGACGTTGTGAATTGTGATGTTTAGATTGCTTTATGAGATTGAGAAATCCGTTTGGCAATTGGAATTTTGAATAGCAAGAACTGGTTAATAATCGCTTAGAGATAAGGATAATTAACTAGCCGGATTAAGAATTAACAAAGCTTAATAGAGGCGGATTAAAGCTTAATGCTAATTTAAGAATCAATCGTTAGGAAGAGATTCCAACTTTAGATTATTAGGTTTAGGAATTCGGTTATCTCGAGAGAGAAACCGAATTGATTAAGAATAAATCCACGGGTAGCATAATTAGACTCACCGATCCTTTATCTTTTGTTTGATTGCCAACTAGTTTAGATTCCCTTTGGGTTTGTCTTCTTGTCTTGATTATTTCACTTATCAATTACTCCTGCATCTCCCTTAGGACTTAGCTTGTAGTTAATAGTTAGTTTAGAATTTATTCATCATCCATTTTAGGTTAATATAACAAAGAACAAAGGAGTAACTCTGGGCTTTCGCTTTCCCGAGGAATACGACCTTGATACTCGCCATTAGTGCTAGACTGCATCGATAGGTACACTGCCTTAGATTGTAGCTAACACGAGTAGCACCCATCACCAGACTAGAAATAAGGACCCTGGTCGAGCTTCGCTCTCTGGGCGCCAATCTTACTAGAGTAAGAGAGCTGAAAGGCTAAGAATGTTAGTGATAATTAAGTGTCTGAACTGGATTTAAGGACCCTGGTCGAGCCTCGCTCTCTGGGCGGCACTTCCGTTAGAATGAGAGAGAGTCGAGAGAGTCAAGATGTTCAGTGTTGGGATTAAGTTTCTACTGAGGTACTCTGTCCCGTAGAGTGTGAAAATTATTTATTTAAGCATGACATGACACGTTTATTCTTGCGTGACTTAGTATTTATTTTAAATTAAATAAATGTGTTATTGAAGTGTTTGTAACTATTTTTCCTTTGATATATGATTTTAACTCACTCTCGAGACTGACATTCTCAATTTTACTGTTTTTCAGATCAGTGATTGCTAGTCTTCCCGCGCTCTTAATTAGCAACACAACTCCTTCATCAGCGGGTGATGAAATTGGTTTGGTATGTTAACTTGTAAAATCTTAGGTTCTCCGCAGTAGAAATAATAAACTTATCAGTTGTGACATTTTTTGTAGTTTCGGGTCTCGCCTAATTCTTCTGGCAGACCGAATTAAATATATAAAATTTAACGGTTAAGATAAATTATGGCATCAGTAATATTAGATGAGATTTAATTGAGTTAGTGAGTGTTAGGCTTACTACGAGATTCGGTGGCCTTACGCCTCCCCATTCCCTAGTGCCGGTCATGGGCCCACAGATCGGGTCGTAACAAAGTTGGTATCAGAGCTTAGGTTTAGATTTCCTTCAACCTAGGTTAAGATTCTTGGTACTGCGGAGTTAGGATTATGTCTGCCTTGTTGTTTTCATTGACTCTAGTATCTCAGCTTTCACTGTTAGAGAGTCTATCATTCTTTTCTCGTGAGCTTGTCTTTGATGTTGTGTTAAGAATGAGCGTTGTAGCGATAGTAAGATTTGAAGCGCGGTTGATGAGCATAGTTTTACACATATTTGCTTGCATATTATTGCGTATGTTCTTAGCAATTATTGTGCTTTTATTCCCAGATCACCCGTGTTTTGTGTTCTTTTGCATTTCAGGAACATTTATAGGACCATCATCGGTGTTTAAGCAATTATAGATCAATACGTGCGGAAATGGACGAGAATTCATCAAGATCGGACAAGAGCCCGCGTTGCACACATTAAGCACGGCCTGAGTCAAGGCCGTGCTGACCATCACGGCCTGGACTCTAGCCGTGACCAACCATCGAAACTTGGTCTTCAAAATAATGGTTTGAGCACGGTTTCCGTAGCCACCACGGCCTCCAGCACGGGGAGCAACACGGTCATGGTGAAACCTAGTTGGTGAGATCCACAGTTTCAACACGGCATGGACTCCGGCCGTGCTGACCAGCACGGCCTTGACCACGGCCGTGCTGAGTTAAATATATAAGAAAAATGAATTCTTCTTAGAGAAGAAAGAGAAAGAGGAAAAAGAGTGACATAGAGCCCTGGAGGCTGGTTCAGTTTCTATACAGTATTGAGTGCAAGAGAGAGTTGCAGTGAGTAAGAATCCCGGAATCGCAAGGTTCTGAGTGCAAAACAGTAGTGGAGCAATTCAAGAGGCAGTTTGGGAGATTAATCAAAGCGTAGATCCAGATTTGAAGCTGTTCATCCAATTCGAGAGAAAAGGGTGTACATGTTTTATTTTCATTAGTCTTTCATTGTAATTGATTTCCTAGATTGTTTTAAACATGAACATGTTTAGCTAGACTGATTTAATCCATTGGGATTTCTTTACTATGTTGGCTTGATATTATATTGTTGGATTGTTTGAGTTGGTTTTGTATTCTTCTTGTTTTCAGTATTAATAAGATTATGCATTATTCATGAGACGTTGTGAATTGTGATGTTTAGATTGCTTTATGAGATTGAGAAATCCGTTTGGCAATTGGAATTTTGAATAACGGTTAATAATCGCTTAGAGATAAGGATAATTAACTAGCCGGATTAAGAATTAACAAAGCTTAATAGAGGCGGATTAAAGCTTAATGCTAATTTAAGAATCAATCGTTAGGAAGAGATTCCAACTTTAGGTTATTAGGTTTAGGAATTCGGTTAAGAATTTGTCCACGGGTAGCATAATTAGACTCACCGATCCTTTATCTTTTGTTCGGTGAGTCCCTTTGGGTTTGTCTTCTTGTCTTGATTATTTCATTTATTAATTACTCCTGCATCTCCCTCAGAACTTAGCTTGTAGTTATTAGTTAGTTTAGAATTTATTCATGATCCATTTTAGGTTAATATAACAAAGAACAAAGGAGTAACTCTGGGCTTTCACTTTCCCGAGGAATACGACCTTGATACTCACCATTAGTGCTAGACTGCATCGATAGGTACACTGCCTTAGATGTAGGTTGCATAAAGAGCCCATCACAAAAACTTGATGGCGGCTAATTGTGTTAGCTACAATCTAAGGCAGTGTACCTATCGATGCAGTCTAGCACTAATGGCGAGTATCAAGGTCGTATTCCTCGGGAAAGTGAAAGCCCAGAGTTACTCCTTTGTTCTTTGTTATATTAACCTAAAATGGATAATGAATAATTTCTAAACTAACTATTAACTACAAGCTAAGTTCCGAGGGAGATGCAGGAGTAATTGATAAATGAAATAATCAAGACAAGAAGACAAACCCAAAGGGAATCTAAACTAGTTGGCAACCGAACAAAAGATAAAGGATCGGTGATTCTAATTATGTTACCCGTGGACGAATTCTTAACCGAATTCGGTTTCTCTCTCGAGATAACCGAATTCCTAAACCTAATAACCTAAAGTTGGAATCTCTTCCTAACGATTGATTCTTAAATTAGCATTAAGCTTTAATCCGCCTCTATTAAGCTTTATTAATTCTTAATCCGGCTAGTTAATTATCCTTATCTCTAAGCGATTATTAACCAGTTCTTGTTATTCAAAATTCCAATTGCCAAACGGATTTCTCAATCTCATAAAGCAATCTAAACATCACAATTCACAATGTCTCATGAATAATGCATAATCTTATTAATACTGAAAACAAGAAGAATACAAAACCAACTCAAACAATCCAATAATATAATATCAAGCCAACATAGTAAAGAAATCCCAATGGATTAAATCAGTCTAGCTAAACATGTTCATGTTTAAAACAATCTAGGAAATCAATTACAATGAAAGAATAATGAAAATAAAACATGTACACCCTTTTCTCTCGAATTAGAAGAACAGCTCCAAATCTGGATCTACACTTTGATTAATCTCCCAAACTGCCTCTTGAATTGCTTCACTACTGTTTTGCACTCGGAACCTTGCGATTCCGGGATTCTTACTCACTGCAACTCTCTCTTGCACTCAATACTGTACAGAAACCGAACCAGCCTCCAGGGCTCTATGTCACTCTTTTTCCTCTCTTTTTCTTCTCTAAGAAAAATTCATTTTTCTTATATATTTAACTCAGCACGGCCCGTGGTGGCCAGCACGGGGAGCAACACAGTCATGGTGAAACCCTAGTTGGTGAGATTTGAAGCGCGGTAGACTCGTGTTGTTTCTTCAAGTGATTAGTGCAGGCGGCCCTTGGATGCTTCGGTTGTTATTTCGATGGTGGGCACTACCAGTCAGAATTAGTGTAGAGCGTAGTTACAGTCATGTCATGAACTTCCTCGTTATCGCATCAGGCATTGCCTTAATGAGGAGCACCGAAGTTAATGCGTGGAAAGTCGAGCAAAGGTGAGAGCATATATGATTGAGTTTGTGGTTGTAAGAGCTTAAGAAAGGTTGTAGGAGTATTTTCGGACGCTTAAAATCCAGAGAAGCTTAAGCAAACACTATTTATTTTTCTAAGTAGAATAAAGTGTTTTAAAATTCAATATTTCTAAGTAGCTTGGGATTCTCTGGATGACAAGTTGAGTTGCTGTGAGAATGAATCTGTTGCGCAGTAAACCCCATGTTGGATTATAGAGGAGACTTCTAGATTTGAGTCAAATAGGAATTTTATATCAGGATGGCATGGTTTTGTATCGGTTATGACAACCAGATGGATGACATGGTGTGGATGTTAAGGATTTTCTGTACGTGCAAGGGGACACGTCATTAGTAAGGAACTTTGGGGAGTGCATTTTTGGCGGGACCCGGGTTGGTCCAGATCTTTCAGAGAAGATTCTTTTTCTCACAAGCGGTTGAAGACAGCTTTCAGGAAGCAAGAGTTGTGCGAACCCGAAGTGGGAGCACATGGAGATTTGTATTAGAGAGTATGTAATCCTAAGGCGTCTCTTGTGCAAGAAGTGATGTGGTTTGGTAAGGAACGCAAGTTAGCCCTTCTTCTGTGGAACCCTTGGAATTATCGGTAGGTTTGATGAGGTGGCATTCAAGTTAGACTTGCCACCAAACTTTCTCGTAAGTCAATCCAGTATTTCGTAGGTCTGTGTTAAGGAAGTGTATCTTCGATCTTTTGCTTGTGTTGCAACCTCAGTGTATAGAAGTAAGTGAAGATTTGACTTCTAAGGAGCAGTAAGTCAGGATCACGGATTCTCAGGTTTGCCAGTTTTGGTCAAGAGTTTTATTGATGGGTCTTGTGGTTGAATATTTCTGCCGAGAAAAGTACTCGAGAAGCCGAGCTGGAGATGAGAGATTCCTATTCTTATTAGTTTCAGTCTTAGTGTGAACCCCTTTTTCTTTTAAAATTCGAGGACGAATTTTTCTTAAGGGGGGAGAATGTAATACTCGAAATTTCTCTTTAATAATGATTATGTTAATAATAATTAATAAATGAGTTTTTATTTAAATTAATTTTACTTATTTTTATTTGGTTTAATTTGGAATGATTTAAATGGAAATTTTAATGCTAGACAAATAAAGAAGTTATTTTCCATATCCAATTAGTTTGATTTTTAAGAAATTAATTAAATAAATTATTTGAGAAATAAATTATATTTTTGGTTTTTCAAATTTTTCACCCAAATGAATATATATAAATTAAATTCTATATTTGAGAATTATGGAAGAATTTGTAAAGGATATTTTATAAAGAATTATTGGGAAAAAAGGCATTTTTATTAGCTAATGGTGTTAAGTTTTACTTGGAAAATATTTATAGTTTTACTTGGAAACTATAAATTAAATTGTAGTTTCCTGTCTTGCCTAATTCTTTTGGCAGACCGAATTAAATATGTAAAACTTAATGGTTAAGATAAATTGTGGCATCAATAATATTAGATGAGATTTAATTGAGTTAGTGAGTGTCAGACTTACTATGGGATTCGGTGGCCTTACGCCTACCCATTCCTAGTCTTAGTCACGGGCCTGGTCAGTCGTGTGAGAATTTATTGGGGAATAGTAAATTTTAATTAGCTAATGGTGTTGATTTTAATTGGAAAATAGTTACTAAATTGATTAATTAAGTTAATGAAGTGTTAGGATTAAATTGACAATTAATTTTGGAGTAAGGATTAAAATAAAATTGTTTTAAATTGGGGTTCTAAATGAAAATTTATATGGTTGGATATTTTGTAATTAAATGTGTCGGTAAGGATATTTTGGTAATTTACTTTTAAAAGTAAGGGTAAATAAGTAATTCTATATTTTCAATAATTTTATTTTGGCCCAAATTAAATAGTTAGGGGCTTAATTGAAAAGCTAAAAAAAAGTTGAAGGGTTAGTCAAAAATTTTACAAGGCAAAATTGTTAGTAATTAGAAAGTTGAGGGACTAAATGGTAAGGAAGAAAAGTTCAGGGACCAAATGTCGATAAGGAAGGACAGAAAAAAAGAAAAAAAAAGAGAAGAAGAAGAAGAGAGAGGAGGGCGTCGGCCATCGGTGGCGGCAGCGTAGGAGGCTCGCCCGTGGTACGGCGGCGGTGGCTAGGGGTGCTGTTGTTGTCGGCGAGCTCATTGGTGCCGGTGGCTGCAGCTGGAAGCGTTGGCAGGCAATGGAAATGGCTAGGAATTGCTTCTTGTCGTCGATCATGGAGTTTCTGGCAACCATTTGCGGTGTTCTTAGGCTCAAAATGATTAGCAACTTCTGGGCTTTCTTTTTCGACCATCGCCACTCTTTGAGGCTACCCGAATTGCAAGATCCGGCAAGGTGAAAATAATAGGGGCAGTAGGAATTTTAGGCATTTTCGGAGAGTTCCGGCGAGCTTTGGCCGATCAGAAGACATATATGGACTCTCTCAGCTCAAGCTTTCCAATGGCATAGGTTTCGTGGAGATCGGACTCCGTTTGAAAATCGATGGCCGAGATCGTCCATAAATTTCTCTTGATGATCGGGGGTCGGATCGAAAGATCAGAAGCTAGAATCATCATCAGCGTGTTGTTATGAGTCCGTGGGCATGTTCGGGTTGTGGATCGGACTCCGGCAGCTAGAGGTGAGTTGACCGAGTGATCAAGTGTCTCGGTAATTCTCTTTACCGTAGATTTTAGAGGCTGTCACAAGCTTGGTCTTTCTACCAACGAACTGTGCGGCACTAGCTACTTTCTACACACAGATAAGTAAGCTAGTCGGCCTTACTCTTCGAATGCTAGGCAAAATGCTAGCTAAGATAGCAAGAAGAACAATAGAGAACTTAAGAAAGCTTGGAGAGCTTTTAGAGAGAGAAATTTCTTGCTCTTCTATTGAACTTTTACTTGTTTAAGCGTGATGATTACAAATGAAATCTCTAAGCTATATATAAGCCTCCACCTCCTCAATGGACGATGAGGATACATTTGATCTAATGGCTAAGATTAAGTATCTAGAATGTTCTATACAATTCCATACTTATCTACATATTCTACATGCTTCAAGATGATTCTAGAATGTTCTAGAAGGTTCCAGAATGTTCTAGAATGTTTTAGAATCTTCCACTGCCTTCCAAAGAATTCCGGAGACGTCTTGGGCCTTTAAACCTTCATGTTGCTAGGGGAAACCTGGAGGCTGTGACATTCTCCTCCACTCATTTTGGCGACACCCTCGTCGCATCCTCCTTATATGCCTCGATTAAATCCTTGAAGTTCTACAAAGTGAGCTCATACTCCCAACTAACTTCACTTTCGGGCAATCCCTTCCACTTCACAAAATACTCGACATAGCTTGGATGGGAATCCCTTTTCGATAATGACCCGATGTGCTATTATCTCTTCGGCTTCCTTCTCGGATACAGTTATGATTGCTGTTGGAGCTCTCTTTGACTCGCCCCTACTTAGATCTTCCTTATCCTCATGGTAGGGCTTCAATAAGCTCATATGAAATACAAGGTGCATTTCTAAGTGCGATGGAAGCTTGAAGCGATAAGCTAGCTTCCCAACCCATTGCTCCACTAGAAAAGGACCTTCGTAGCGCCTTACTAGTCCTTTATGCACCTTAGCAAACCTTCGGCTTTAATGGGGAAGGAGCTTTACCATCACTAAGTCTCCCTCCTCAAACTCCAAGTGCCTCCTCTTTCCATCCGCCAACTTCTTCATTCTTTTGGCGACCTTGGTTAGATGAGCGCGTGCCATGTCGACTTTCTCATGCCATCCTTTGGAAAACTTGAAGGCTGCAGGGCTACGGCCTTTATACCCCATGGCTAGTGTGTGTGGAGTCAATGGTTGTTGTCCCGTGGCAATGCCGAATGGACTCGCCCCTATTGACTCGCTCTTCTGCAACTTATATGAGAATTGGGCCACATCGAGCAACTTTGCCCAATCACTTTGGTTGGCACTCACATAATGCCTCAAGAATAACTCTAGCAAGGCATTCACCCTCTCCGTTTGTCCATCGGTTTGGGGATGAAAGCTTGTAGAGAAGTTAAGCTCGGACCCTATGAGCTTGAATAATTCCATCCAAAACCTTTCAGTGAAGCGAGTATCTCGATCGCTGACAATGGTCTTCGGTATGCCCCAATATTTCATCACATGTTTGAGAAATAGGCGTGCTGCATCCTCGACCGTGAACTTTGTAGGCACAGGGATGAACACTCCATATTTGCTAAAGTGATCCACAACTACCATAATGTTGCTACATCCTTCAGACTTCGGTAGGCATGTGATGAAATCCATGGAGATACTTTCCCAGGGCCTCTTTGGAATCGGTAATGGCTCTAACAAACCAGCGGGCTTGTTTTGCTCCACCTTGTCTTGTTGACACATAAGACATGTCTTGACATAAAGCTCAATGTCGTCCTGCATCCGGGGCCAATAATATCCACGCTTCACAAGTGCCAACGTGCGATGCATGCCTGGATGGCCCGCCCATTTTGAATCATGGCATTCTTTGATGATGGCCTTCCTCAAGCCTTCCCATTTCGGCACATAGACTCTATTTCCCTTAGTGACGAGCACCCCATCCTTTAGCTAGAATTGACGAGTCTTCCTCTTCTTCACCAATTCCACCAAATTCTTGGCTTGTGGGTCATGCTCGAGTCCCTCCTTGATATGACCCACCAAAGGAAAGTTGGCGCTAGTGATGGAAGCCAACTCTGCCTTTTCTACTTAGTGCATCAGCCACTTAGTTTGCCTTTCCCGGCTTATACTCCATCACAAAGTCAAACTCCACAAGGAATTCTTGCCATCTTACTTGCTTTAGAGTCAGTTTCTTTTGCTTGAGGAAGTAACTAGTCGCCATATTATCAGTCTTCACAATAAACTTCATCCCGAGCAAGTAATGCCTCCAAGTTCACAAATAATGGACCACCGCAGTCATCTTCTTCTCTTGGATTATGCAACAAGGCCAAAGATCATTGAGCTTGCGGCTTCGTGAGGCTGGCAAGATGACCCTCTTGCATTAACACACTACCAAGTGCAAAATCTGAAGCATCTGTGTGTATTTCATATGCTTTAGTGTGATCTGGTAAGGCCAATACAGGTTCTTCTGTTGCCGCTTGCTTGAGTCCCTCGAATGCCTTCTGACACTTTGCATCCCAATCCCACACTTTGTTCTTCTTCAACAAATCAGTTAGTGAGGACGCGATCAATGAGTAACCCATTATGAATCTTCGGTAGTAATTGACGAGGCCAAGGAAAGAACGCAGCTCAGTCACTTTCCTCGGTGGCTCCCAATCTTCGATGGCTTGCGCTTTTGCCTTGTCCATCCTAAGCTTGCCACCTCCCATAATATGCCCTAAGAACATTACCTCTAGCTTCGCAAAGGCACACTTCTCCTTCTTGACATACAACTCGTTTTCTTTTAGCACTTGGAAAACTTGTCGTAGGTGTTGGATGTGTTCCTTCAGGATTTTGCTATACACCACAATGTCGTCCAAGTACACTACAATGAACTTGTCCAAGAAGGGTTGGAATACCCGATTCAACAAAGTACAAAATGTGGTAGGAGCATTCATTAGTTTGAAAGGCATAATTGAGAATTCAAAATTTCCATACCTCATAACACAAGCGGTTTTAGGCTCATCTCCCTCTGCAACCCTCACTTGATAATAACCCGATCACGAATCAAGCTTGGTGAACCATTTTGCATTACCAAGTTGATCAAACAAGTCTGCAATCAGAGGAATGGGATACTTATTTTTCACCGTGATCTTATTGAGCGCTCGGTAGTCAATGCGCATTCGTAGCGAGCCATCATGCTTCTTTTGAAAAAGTACCGGTGCTCCATAGGGTGCCTTGGATGGCTTAATGTAGCCAACATCCAATAACTCTTTTAGTTGCCCCCGCAAATCCTCTAGCTCAGGAGGCGTCATGCGATAAGGGACTGCGTAGGCGGGCTTGCACCTTCTACTACCTCAATCTTATGATCCACCTCTCTCTTCAGTGGGAGCTTCTTTGGTAACTCCGCAGGGATTACGTCACTGCTAGGACACCCGTGATCTCTTTAGGCACTTCGCCTTGCGGCAAGGTTTCCACTTCCTCCTTTATTATCGCAAGGAATGTGGCTTATGCCTTCTTTACCCCCTTGGATAGTTTCATGGCCGAGATTTGCATGGCTTTTAGCGTGGCTTCTCGCGTCAATGGTAACATGCAAGTATTCCCTTAGTCCAAGATGCACATGGTGTTGGCAAATGGAAGTGGGAATGCATTTACTTTATCTAAGAACTCTATGCTAAGCACCATCTTATAATCATCCATTGTAACAATAGAGAAGTCCAAAGGGCCAGACCACTCACCTAGGCTTACTTTGACATTTCGTGCAACTCCGTATGTCTCACTCAGTGCCGAATTGATAGCCTTAAGCCACCCTTGCTCCTTCGTATACTTGATGCCAAGTCTTTCTACTTCTTTTGCCTCGAGAAAGTTGTTGTTAGCCCCGGTATCCAACAATGCTTCTATCGTGTGGCCTCCAACCTTTGTCTCGACGAACAATCAGCCCTTCTTTTCGGACTTAGGCATCCCGAATTTGGCTTTGATGGCAGTGAGGAGTTATAGTGATCCTACCTTTGGCCCCTCTGGCTCTCGTTGGTGTTCTTCCCTTTCTTCAACCAATGCAGAGAGCTTGCTCTTTGTAGGGCACTCTCTTGCCTTATGCAGCCCATCATAGAAGAAACATTTGAGACGTGGCCTGTCTCCACCTTTGTCATCCTTTTTGCCATGGTTGCCTCCCTCTCTAGGCTTGCCAAACCTGTAGGAGCCTTCCTTCTTATGGTGGCAGTCTCCCTCACTCTTTCCCTTGCCACTCCTATCTTGGTTGGGCTTGTGCTTGTCTTACCTCCTGATCTCTATCAAGGATTCTGCCACAGCAATGGCAGTGTTGAGGTCTTGGACACCATGACGCTCCAACTCTAACCTTGCCCAAATCTGCAACCCATCTGTTAACACAAACAAGGCTTCTTCATTGGTATAGTTGGGAATCTCAAGGAGTGTGTCTGTGAATTCTTTAACATACTCCTTGATGCTTCCCTTATGTGAGAGTCGCCGCAACTTGGCCCTTGCATCTCTAATAGCATTGTTGGAGTAGAATTGCTTCTTCAGATCTTCCTTGATGATGTAACCAAGGATGCATCTAAGTCAACTAGCATGGATCCACTAGCCTATGGAGGACCAATGACACGAGCAAGGAGTAAGAAGTTCAAGCAAGCCTTAAATTCTTACTTGGAGCATGTTTTGAAGATGGCTAATGATGGTGTTTTTGATGATGATAACAATGACTTGAAGATAGTGACAGTAATTGCTATTAATGAAGATTAAGCCAGAAGCTCATCTCAATAAAGCATGACCACGCTTTATAACCTATGAGCTACGTAAAATCTAGATAGAAGATCATTGTCAATAAGGTGTGACCACGCTTTACAATTCATGAGCTACTGGAACCTGCAAAAAGAGCTTCAAATTTTTCAAGATAAATTTGTAGTGGACCTGTTTTTTAGTTAATTTCCTATATTTTTGGAAGTACTGGATAAAGAGAACTTTCTCCATGAATTTAGGATTTTAATTTGTTTAGATTACTCTTTATCTTATCCTTCCTTATAGGGATAAGATCAGCTGCATATTAGGAGTTTTTTAGGGTTTGACTTTTATTCCTTATCTCTCAGTCCTTCTAGGGTTAGAATCATTTCAAAACCCTATAAATAAAGCTATGTATTTCAGCCAAAAGGGCATTAGATCAATATATCATTTTGAATGAAGTTTATTTTCCTTGAGTTGTTAACTCTTGAATTTCTTGAGATTAAATTAACTTGTTTAGTTTAGTCTCACATCTACATGTTTGATCAATCAATTAACTTTTAATTAGTTTCTTAGGTTGTTTGAACATTTTTCATCTATTTATAACTAAAGGGCTTAGTAGTTCTATTGTTAAGTTTGTTAGTTCCATAATCAATTGCAAACTTTCAAGTTAGATCTTAGAGCGACAATTCGAACTTATTAGTAAGGATGCTTCCTCTTAAATAGGGAGAGCGTTTATCAGTTTGAGTTTCTCACCATTGCTCATCTTGGTGTTTGAACATATCCGATTCGAGTTTGTATCATTTGGTATCAAAGCCAAACTTGTAAGTTTGGTTTACTTTCTTTTCAATTAAGGGTGTGTCATCTATTTCATCTCAATTTCTATTCGCATCATTAAAAAAAAGTATACTATTTTCATTGCTGCCCGCATACCATGGCAGATTTAAAAAAAAAAGGAACAGAAAACTAACCCTAACCGTTTGTGTTAGGTGGTTCTTGAAGAATTGATTCTTGATTGATTCATTCTGCAATTCTTTTTTTTTTTAAATTGATTGGAGCTGATCTTCATTCTTGAAATTCTAATCTGGGTAATTTTTTTTGTTTTCTCTTAAAAAACTTTTCTTTTGGGTTAATTGAGTCTTGTTTGATTAGTTGTAAGCTTGTTTTGTTCACACACTTATAATTCGTTTTATTGATTCACAAGTGTTCTATTGAACTTCAGAATTAATAAACATTAAGAGGTTGTGAAAAACTTGTTTTTGTGATTACTAGAATAATTTGATTTAATTTCTATAAGGAATTCAATTCTTTGTGAGTGAAACACGTGAGGGAGTGATCTTTTCTTGTTTTGCCTTTGACTATAAGAAGCCTCCAGAGTATAACACTTGATCACGTCTTTTTTTTTTCTTTTCTAGTCTTTTGGGTTAAGCATGTCATTTGAACAACCATTGACTTTGGAAAATTTAGCTTCTATATTGAGAGATGTAGTAGAACATATGCAAAGACAATTTTAAAAACAAGATGACAAATTAACTAGGTTATTGCATGATATGCCAAAAACGTCTAAACGGGACGGTTTTGATAATGACCTAGAAAATGAGTTTAAAGGGTCTAGACATAATCTCCAATCCAAAATTGACACTAATTTGGGTAGCATTAAGATAAGAATACCGTCTTTTCATGGTAAGAATGACCCTGAAGTTTATTTGGAGTGGGAAAAGAAGGTTGAAAGGGTTTTTGAATGTCATAACTATAGTGAGTCTAAAAACGTTAAACTTGTTGTTGTTGAATTTTGTGATTATGCTGCCATTTGGTAGGATCAATTGGTGAGTGGTCGTAGGCGTTATGGGGAACCTGGAGTTGGTTCCTAATCCCATTTTCCAATGCGTCATACAAAGAGTTTGAGTTTAGCATTGAACCTCCTTATCATTCACTATCTGAATCATAAACTTAAACTAAATAAATATATACAAATAAAATAAAATAAATAAACAAATAAAAAGAAAAATCATAAAATAATAAGAAAAGAAAAAAAATTGGCTAAATTAACAAATAGCAAATTTCACTCTAGTTTTCAAACAATTCCCCGGCAACGGCGCCAAAAACTTGATGTGTGCTACTTGTGTTGGCTACAATCTAAGGCAGTGTACCTATCGATGCAGTCTAGCACTAATGACGAGTATCAAGGTCGTATTCCTCGGGAAAATGAAAGCCCAGAGTTACTCCTTTGTTCTTTGTTATATTAACCTAAAATGAGTGATGAATACTTTCCAAACTAACTAATAGCTACAATCTAAATTCTAAGGGAGATGTAGGAGTAATTGATAACTAAAATAACCAAGACAAGAAAGCAAACCCAAAGGGAACCTAAACTAGTTGGCAATCAAACAAAAGATAAAGGATTGGTGAGTCTAATTATGCTACCCATGGACGAATTCTTAACCGAATCTGGTTTCTCTCTCGAGATAACCGAATTCCTAAACCTAATAACCTAAAGTTGGAATCTCTTCCTAACGATTGATTCTTAAATTAGCATTAAGCTTTAATCCGCCTCTATTAAGCTTTGTTAATTCTTAATCCGGCTAGTTAATTATCCTTATCTCTAAGCGATTATTAACCAGTTCTTGCTATTCAAAATTCCAATTGCCAAATGGACTTCTCAATCACACAAAGCAATCTAAACACACAATTCACAACGTCTCATGAATAATGCATTATCTTATTAATACTGAAAGCAAAAAGAATACAAAATTAACCCAAACAATCCAACAATATAATACTAAGCCAACATAGTAAAGAAATCCCAATGGATTTAATCAATCTAGGTAATCATGTTCATTATCAAAATCCACAAGAATTCAATTACAACAATGAGTAAAGGTAGAGAAAACCCGATTACACCCTTGGATGAGAGTAAACAGCCCCAATTCCTCTTGCTCGAATTGAATCGATTCTTGTTCCTCTTGCTCGATTTGAAAACTAATCAACGAACCTCGCCCAATCTTCAATCTTTGAAGGGAATCTGATTGAAACCTTGATCCAAGTCTCCTTTTCCCTTGTTTCCAGCTCAGAAAACCCTTAGAAAGAGAAATATTAGGGTTTGGAACATTCTCCCCCGCTCTCTTTTCTTTCTTTCCTCTCTTCTTTCTTTTAATTAATTCCCCACATCGCCAACACGGTAGTGTTGGCCGTGTTCCCAACACGGTGTGGTGTTCCTGGCCGTGTTACTCTCTATAGTCGTGCTCCCTAAGAACTTATTTTTCTTTTATGTTTGATGACACCCAACACGGCCGTGTTTGTGCCCGTGTTGGGAACACGGCCAGTGTTGAAACCAACACGACCATGTTCAGCTTCCTCATGCTCGTACTTAGCTTGTTTCGGCAGCTTTGGGGTCCAATTATGCTCAAATTCTTCCCTTTATCATCCTTTGACTTCTTTTGAACCTAATGTACACAAACAAATGCATAGGGTGAGTGTTGGAACCAATTCACATCCATGTCCGTAAAATCAATCTTAAAAACCCCATTTAGATGTGTGTATTTTACGCACATCAAATAACCCCACACTTAGCTCATTGCTTGTCCTCAAGCAATCAAAAGTAAAATAAGGAAAATAAACCACTAAGGAACATTACTTAAACTAACAGACAAGCTAGAGAGCTCCCACACATATCCTTAACAAGCGTAAGTCAAACAAAAAGAAACGAAGCAATCAATTCAAGTATCATAACCAAGATGCCAATAATTAGCAAAATACTGTCTCAACAAAATTATTCAGAATCAACTCCTCACCAGATTCACTCAAAGTGTTTAAAGGGTAGTGTTTAATCGCTCAATGCATCAACTACTGCCTTACTTACTATATGATTGCTCTTAAATCCTACTCCTACCACTTATGGAGAGTCAACAAACATGTTAAGAGGTCTTTATAAGGGTTGTAATGGGGATTAGGTAAGGGTAGGTAAATTTGGTAAGAGTTGAACCTATGGTGTTCTGCAATGAGATAAATGACATGCACACAAGCCACATAAATTATAAGGGATAAACAATGAACAGTAGTCCAAGGTGGGAAATAGGAATCAAGTCAAAATGTTTAGCTCACTTACTTTCTTTCTTTTCATCACCTTTCCCTCTTATTCTTCTATTTCTATATTTTTCTTCTTTCTTTTTTTTTCTTTTTTTTTTTTCATAAGGGAAGAACATTCACATAATAGAGTGAATTTCTTTTTGGATTGAAGTAAGCTGCTACAAGATTCCAAAGCTATTCCCAAGACAAAAATTCCCAATAAAAATAACTCATGTGCAAAATCATAACCCAAAGCAGAATAAAACTAAGTGGTAATGGAATATGATAAAAAAAATAGTGAAAGAAGGGGTTATCTATAGAATCAATAAACGAATGAAGGCTATTTGGCTAGAATGAAAAACCTAAGTGCCTGTATCATACTAAAGTGTTAAACTATCCTTGTGGTCCTCATAAGCATTACCGAGCAAGTTCTAAAAGTAAAGGCAGTAATTAGCACTCTCAACAAGAAATAAATACAAGCATATAAAGTGTATGCTTACAATTTAGGCTAAATTTCTCACAAGTGTGCTTTTGAGTAGGTTCCAAACAAAAATCATCAAAACAGAATTAAATAAACCAAAGCAACTTAGTGCAAAACTCAAACTAATTATCTTACATTCTTCCGCGAAACTCAACACTATCGGTTTTACCCGATCACATGCACATAAACAGGATTTCAAAAGCAAGTCAACAGTAAGAGCATCGAAACAAAGTGAAAAATTTTCAAAATTTTACAAAAAATTACACAAAGAATAAACAAATAATTAAGATGGGATAAATATCACCCACCCCACACTTGAAGGACTCACTGTCCTCAGTGTACAAAATATAAGAAATGCAAAAGGGAAAAGAACTAATACTGCCCTGACTATGGCTCCGGAGTGAAAAGAGGTGCATCATTAGGGATATCAGTATACCGGCTAGTCCGTGGTAGAGGAGTGGCTGCAAATAATAAAATAAGGAATTAAAATCGAAACTGAAACAAAAATTAAATAAAATATGAAAACTAAAACTAATAAAATATTTCAAAACAAAAGGTTAAAATATTAGAGATTAAAGATAAAGTTTGGGGTGCCTCCCAAAAGTGCTTCTTTTTTATGTGATGAGTCTTCTTAGCAGGACTCATGGTGAAAACCAAACAGTGGGAATTGACAACCATTCATCCTTCTTCCAAGCAAATGGCTTCAAGTATCCGCTTAAAAGGATAATCGTCGACTTCCTCTTCCAGACTGTCAAGCAAGCTGCCAGTATAATGGGCAAAACTCGCTCCTCGTATAATTGAACGTAGTCATGATGCTGTAGGGGCTCTTCCAATTTGAAAGCTGGAGTTTCAACAATTGGAAGGATCGATGGTTGGGCAATTTCTTTAGGAGTGTCGATGGTTTTCTTCAGTCCTTGGCTTGGTTCACTTGCTAGAAGACACTCGAGCTCCTCCAAGACTTCTTCATTGGATAACTCGTGCTCATCTTCCATCATCGAAGGGACTTGTGGAAAATCCACAAAAATTCCTCTAACTGCAACTCAAAGATCATCGACCGACGTCTTACTGGTAGTCTTTCAGAGGGATCATGTTTGCCTCTTCCTTTTCTGGTTCTATCTCCATGTTCAAAGAGTCGTCCTGCACATAAGCATCATCGTCAAACATAATAGATAAACCATAAAAATTCTCACCTGAACGCAAAGTGACGGCGCTCAAATGTTCCTCGGATTCAGTAGCGTTTGATGGAGTTTCCAATTGCTCTTCAGCTAGTAACTTGAAGATTAAGCCTACTTGATGCTCTATGTTCTTAATCGAGGCTTGTTGATCTTCAAGTATCCTCTCTGTTTGTTGGAATCTATCCTCAAGACTTTTAATAAACCTCATCATCAGCTCCTCTGACACTAACTCTTCACCTTGAGTTGATGGTGCAAGATTAAGCTGCTGAAATTCTGGTGGTTCTTGGCCATCTAAGCTCCATCCAAAGGGTGAATGAATGCTCCATTCTTGATTGTAGGTGCTTCCATACGAGTCATTTGGCCAACTTCCCGTATAATTCACCTGTTCAGAGTTATAAGAACAATGAGCAACATCACTATATAATGGACAATAATTACTCAAATGTAAACCACAACAAAATTCACAAAAAACTTGAGATGAAAGGATAGGAGTGGAGAGTTGATCGGTAGCCCTGCAAAATGATTTCACTCGAGCTTCTAAAGATGCACGGGTATCCCAATTTTTAGCACTCTCTTGGTTCCTAATCCCATTTTCCAATGCGTCATACAAAGAGTTTGAGTTTAGCATTGAACCTCCTTATCATTCACTATCTGAATCATAAACTTAAACTAAATAAATATGTACAAATAAAATAAAATAAATAAACAAATAGAAATAAAAATCATAAAATAATAAGAAAAGAAAAAAATTGGCTAAATTAATAAATAGCAAATTTCACTCTAGTTTTCAAACAATTCCCCGGCAACGGCGCCAAAAACTTGATGTGTGCTACTTGTGTTGGCTACAATCTAAGGCAGTGTACCTATCGATGCAGTCTAGCACTAATGACGAGTATCAAGGTCGTATTCCTCGGGAAAATGAAAGCCCAGAGTTACTCCTTTGTTCTTTGTTATATTTACCTAAAATGAGTGATGAATACTTTCCAAACTAACTAATAGCTACAATCTAAGTTCTAAGGGAGATGCAGGAGTAATTGATAACTAAAATAACCAAGACAAGAAAGCAAACCCAAAGGGAACCTAAACTAGTTGGCAATCAAACAAAAGATAAAGGATTGGTGAGTCTAATTATGCTACCCGTGGACGAATTCTTAACCGAATTTGGTTTCTCCCTCGAGATAACCGAATTCCTAAACCTAATAACCTAAAGTTGGAATCTCTTCCTAATGATTGATTCTTAAATTAGCATTAAGCTTTAATCTGCCTCTATTAAGCTTTGTTAATTCTTAATCCGGCTAGTTAATTATCCTTATCTTTAAGCGATTATTAACCAGTTCTTGCTATTCAAAATTCCAATTACCAAATGGACTTCTCAATCACACAAAGCAATCTAAACACACAATTCACAATGTCTCATGAATAATGCATTATCTTATTAATACTGAAAGCAAAAAGAATACAAAATTAACCAAACAATCCAACAATATAATACTAAGCCAACATAGTAAAGAAATCGCAATGGATTTAATCAATCTAGGTAATCATGTTCATTATCAAAATCCACAAGAATTCAATTACAACAATGAGTAAAGGTAGAGAAAACTCGATTACACCCTTGGATAAGAGTAAACAGCCCCAATTCCTCTTGCTCGAATTGAATCAATTCTTGTTCCTCTTGCTCGATTTAAAAACCAATCAACGAACCTCGCCCAATCTTCAATCTTTGAAGGGAATCCGATTGAAACCTTGATCCAAGTCTCCTTTTCCCTTGTTTCCAGCTCAGAAAACCCTTAGAAAGTGAAATATTAGGTTTTGGAACGTTCTCCCCTGATCTCTTTTCTTTCTTTCCTTTCTTCTTTCTTTTAATTAATTCCCCCTGTCGCCGCCAATACGGCCGTGTTCCCAACACAGTATGGTGTTCCTAGCCGTGTTACTCTCTATGGCCATGCTCCCTAAGAACTTATTTTTCTTTTATGTTTGATGACACCCAACACGGCCGTGTTTGTGCCCGTGTTGGGAACACGACCAGTGTTGAAACCAACACGGTCATGTTCAGCTTCTTCATGCTCGTACTTAGCTTGTTTCGGCAGCTTCGGCGTCCAATTATGCTCAAATTCTTCCATTTATCATCCTTTGACTTCTTTTGGACATAATGCACATAAATAGATGAATATGGTGAGTGTTGGGACCAATTCACATCCAAATGTCCATAAAATCAATCTTAAAAACCCCATTTAGATGTGTGTATTTTACGCACATCATTGCACATGGCCGTAAAGGTGGAAAAGCAATTGAAAACTAAGAGAAAAAGTGATGCTCCTAGCTCAAGATGGAGTAACACATGGAAAGGAAGCAACCAGACCCCTACCAAGGGCCGTGAGGCATCAAAGGACATCAAGGCAACCCCTAAATTTGATGTTAACACTAAGCCAATGACACAAAGTGACCTCAAATCAAAGAAAGTGCAATGCTTCAAGTGTTTGGGGTATAGGCATATATCTTCCCAATGTCCAATCAAGCGAACCATGGCAATTCGAGGTGGTGAAGTAGTCTTTGAGAGTGATGAAGAATCTGAACCCGGTGGGGAGGATTACCTAGACATGCTTGAGTTGGAGGATTGTGATGATGTGCAATTGGGTGAGGTTAGTAATGTACTTGTAACCCTTAAAGCTCTTAATTTACAACCTATTGATGATGATGCTCAAAGGGAAAACATATTCCATACCATATGTAAAGTACAAAACCATGATGCTAATTGTAGTTTAATCATTAATGGGGGTAGTTGTACTAATGTAGTAAGTGGTATGATGGTTGATAAACTTAAGCTTCCAACTATTAAGCACCCTAAGCCATACACCTTGCAATGGCTCAATGATCAAAGTGGAATTAGAGTTACTAAGCAAGTACGAGTTGCATTTAGTATAAAGAAGTATCATGATGAGGTACTATGTGATGTTGTTCCCATGCATGCATGTCATATGTTGCTAAGTAGACCATGGTTATATGATAGATCTGTAATTCATAATGGTCGAACCAATGCTTATTCTCTTGTAATGGATGGAAAATCGTATGTTTTGGCACCATTAAGTCCTAAAGAAGTTTATGAATTACAAAAAGTTGTAAAGGATCGAATGGAAGCATATGAGAAAGAAAAAAGAAAGTGTGAGAGTGCACATGAAAAAGAAAAGGTGCACAAGCAAAAGGGGAGTTGTGTGGAAAATAATGAGGGCTAAGAGCAAAGAGTGGTAAAAGGAGAGTTTAGTGAGGGTTTGCGCAAGAATATGAGCAAAAGAATGAGTAAGGCGCAAGAAAAAAGGGAGGCAAGTGAGAAAAAAGTGAGTTTCTTAGTTAGAGAGTGAGACATGAGAAAGGCTTTGAGTGAAAATAGGCAAGTACTTGTACTTATATACAAGAAAAATTTATTTAACACTAATGATCTTAACTCTTCTCTTCCTAGTGTGTTTGTAAGTGTTTTGCAGGAGTTTGAAGATGTGTTTCTCGAGGAATTACCTAGTGGGTTGCTACCACTAAGGGGGATAGAGCACCAAATTGACTTTGTGCCGGGGTCATCTATTCCAAATAGACCAGCTTATAGAGTCAATCCCAAGGAGACCAAAGAGTTGCAACACCAAGTTGAGGAACTACTAAGAAAAGGTTATGTTAGGGAAAGTCTTAGTCCATGTGCTGTTCCTGTTTTGTTAGTCCCTAAGAAAGATGGGTCTTGGCGTATGTGTGTTGATTGTCGTGCAATTAACAAGATTACCATTAAATATCGTCATCCTATTCCTAGGTTAGATGATATGTTAGATGAATTGGATGGTAGTGTTATCTTTACTAAAATTGATTTGAGAAGTGGCTATTACCAAATTAGAATGAATATAGGTGATGAGTGGAAAACAGCATTCAAAAACTAAATTTGGTTTGTATGAGTGGCTAGTCATACCTTTTGGCTTAACTAATGCACCAAGTACTTTTATGAGACTAATGAACCATGTTTTGCGTGCGTATATTGGTAAATTTGTGGTAGTATACTTTGATGATATTATGATTTATAGTAAGAGCTTGAATGAGCATGTTGAACATGTTCGGATGGTGTTGATGGTTTTGCATGAGAATTCTTTATATGCTAACCTTGCTAAGTTGTGATTTTTGCACAAACAAACTTGTGTTTCTTGGTTTTGTTGTTAGTACAAATGGAATTCAGGTTGATGAAGACAAGGTGAAAGAAATTAGGGATTGGCCAACACCAAAGAATGTTAGTGACATGAGGAGCTTTTATGGGCTTACAAGCTTCTATAGGAAGTTTGTCAAGGACTTCAGTACCCTTGCCGCACCACTCAACGAACTTGTAAAGAAGAACATGAAGTTTCATTGGGGAGAACAACAAGAAAAAGCATTCAATATGATAAAGAACAAACTTACTTCATCTCCTATTCTTTCACTTCCTAATTTTTCTAAAACTTTTGAAATTGATTGTGATGCTTCGGTGTAGGTATTGGAGCTGTTTTAATGCAAGATGGGAAGCCAATAGCCTATTTTAGTGAAAAATTGAGTGGAGCTAGCTTGAAGTATCCAACTTATGACAAGGAATTGTATACTCTTGTACGTGCAGTTGATGTTTGGCAGCATTATTTGCTACCTAAGGAGTTTGTGATTCACACGGATCATGAAGCATTGAAGCACTTGAAGGGACAAAATAAGTTGAATAAACGCCATGCTAAGTGGAGTGAGTTCATTGAAGCGTTTCCCTATGTTATTAAGTACAAGCAAGGTAAAGAAAATGTAGTTGCCAATGCACTATCTAGAAGGTATGCTTTACTTGCTACTTTAGAAATAAAATTGCTTGGTTTTGAGTATATCAAAGACTTTTATGTTGATGACCATGATTTTGGTTCTATTTTTCATGCTTGTGAACATGGTGCTATTGATAAATTTTATAGACATGATGGATTCTGTTCAAGGAAAAACATTTATGCATTCCTATGTGTTCTATGCATGAATTGCTTGTGAGAGAGTCACATGAAGGTGGCTAGATGGGACACTTTAGTGTTCAAAAGACCTTAGATGTTTTGCATGATCATTTCTATTGGCCTAAGATGAAATCTGATGTGATTAGATTATGTGCTAATTGTATTGTATGCAAACAAGCCAAGTCTAAATCATAACCTAATGGGTTGTACATGCCTTTGCCCATACCTAATGCTCCTTGGATTGACATATCTATGGATTTTGTGCTTGGATTACCTAGGTCTAAACGTGGACATGATAGTATTTTTGTTGTTGTGGATAGGTTTTCAAAGATGTCATACTTTATTGCATGTAGGAAAACCGATGATGCACAATATGTTGCTGAATTGTTCTTTAGAGAAATTGTACGTTTACATGGTATGCCTAGAACTATTGTTAGTGATAGGGACGCCAAGTTTTTGAGCTATTTTTGGAAGACCTTATGGGGTAAATTGGGAACTAAATTGCTTTTTTCTACTACATCTCATCCCCAAACCGAGGTAGTGAATAGAACTGTCACAATTACTTAGGACCATGGTTAAACGAAACTTGAGAACATGGGAAGATTGTTTGTCGCTTGTTGAATTTGCATATAATCGTAGTATGCATTCTTCTACTCAATTTTTCCCATTTGAAATTGTTTATGGCTTTATTCCTTTGAGTCCTTTAGATTTGATTGCTTTACCTTTAAGTGAACAAGTGAATTTAGATGGCACAAAGAAGGCTGAATTTGTGTTGAAGTTGCATGAACAAGTGCGTGCAAACTTGGAAAGGCGCAATGAACAAATCACCAAACAACACAATAAGGGCCGCAAAAGGGTGGTTTTTGAAGTTGGTGATTGGGTTTGGGTGCATTTCAGGAAGGAAAGGTTTCCTATTCAAAGGAAATCAAAGTTAATGCCACGTGGTGATGGTCCATTTCAAGTGATAGAGCGCATCAATGATAATGCATACCAAGTTGACTGACCTGGTGAGTATAATGTTAGTGCTACTTTTAATGTTGCTGACTTGTCTCCTTTTGATTTTGATGAAGGCGTTGATTCGAGATCAAATCCTTTCGAAGAGGGGGGGAATGATGCAACCAAGGATGCATCTAAGTCAACTAGCATGGATCCACTAGCCTATGGAGGACCAATGACACGAGCAAGGAGTAAGAAGTTCAAGCAAGCCTTAAATTCTTACTTGGAGCAGGTTTTGAAGATGGCTAATGATGGTGCTTTTGATGATGATAACAATGCCTTGAAGATAGTGATAGTAATTGCTATTAATGAAGATTGAGGTAGAAGCTCATCTTCAATAAGGCATGATCACGCCTTATAACCTGTGAGCTACGCAAAATCTGGACAGAAGATCATTGTCAATAAGGCGTGACCGCGCCTTACAATTCATGAGCTGCTGGGACCTGCAAAAAGAGCTTCAAATTTTTCAAGATAAATTCGTAGTGGACCCATTTTTTAGTTAATTTCCTATATTTTTGGAAGTACTGGATAAAGAGAACTTTCTCCATGAATTTAGGATTTTAATTTGTTTAGATTACTCTTTATCTTATCCTTCTTTATAGGGATAAGATCACCCGCATATTAGGAGTCTTTTAGGGTTTGATTTTTATTCCTTATCTCTCAGTCCTTCTAGGGTTAGAATCATTTCAAAACCCTATAAATAGAGCTATGTATTTCGGCCAAAAGGGCATTAGATCAATATTGAAGTTTATTTTCCTTGAGTTGTTAACTCTTGAATTTCTTGAGATTAAATTAACTTGTTTAGTTTAGTTTCACATCTACATGTTTGATCAATCAATTAACTTTTTATTAGTTTCTTGGGTTGTTTGAACATTTTTCATCTATTTATAACTAAAGGGCTTAGTAGTTCTATTGCTAAGTTTGTTAGTTCCATAATCAATTGCAGACTTTCAAGTTAGATCTTGGGGCGACAATTCGAACTTATTAGTAAGGGTGTTTTCTCTTAAATAGGAAGAGCGTTTATCAGTTTGAGTTTCTCACCATTGCTCATCTTGGTGTTTGAACGTATTCGGTTCGAGTTCGTATCACTTGAACTCTCCCCACGAGTTGATGGTGCATGTCCTTTTTTCAATATCACCACTCCTCTTTCTCCACCACAACATTGCTCCAAGCTCCATAGGAAGTTATCAATTTCCTTCGCGTTCCTTGAGCCCTTATAAGCTTTAGGTTTCAGGACATCTATATTTGATGGAGTAGAGACTACCATAGGCACGCTTCCGCCTCCCTGGATAGCTGCCTTCTTGCAGAGGATAAGCTCCTCCTCGGCTGCTAATAACCTAGCAACCATACCATCGAGCGTCTCCTTCAACGTCGCAACCTCGGCAAGGAAAGTTTTCTCCATGGTCTTGGCTTATTCTTAACACTTGGACATCCCCTCGTTCAAGGCACCTGGCATCCCTTCTTGAAGCTCTTCTCTCTCATTCTCGAGCTCCTCAATGCATTGCACTAAGTCCCTGAACGTATCTTGTCCCTCGGCCACAGTTAGCTCTATCTTGGCTAGCCTGGCATCCATGTCAGACACAACATCCCTCGACCTTCCTCTGTCCTTCCTGGGTGGCTTGGATGCTTCCGGTTGGTCCTTCACAACCTCACTATGGGGTTACCTTACCTCCTCGGTAACTCTGGTAGCCTCACTTGCTCCCGATGTCTTTGCCATTTCACTTCTTCAAGGATCGTGCTAACCTTGCTCTGATACCAACTGTCACGAGCTTGGTCTTTCTACCAACAAACCGTGTGGCACTAGCTACTTTCTACATGCAGATAAGTAAGCTAGTCAAACTTACTCTTCGAATGCTAGGCAAAATGCTAGCTAAGATAGCAATAAAAATCAATAGAGAACTTAAGAAAGCTTAGAGAGCTTTTAAATAGAGAAATTTCTTGCTCTTCTATTGAACTTTTGCTTGTTTAAGCTTGATGATTACAAATGAAATCTCTAAGCTATATATAGGCCTCCACCTCCTCAATGGACGGTGAAGATACATTTGATCTAATGGCTAAGATTAAGTATCTAGAATGTTCTACCCAATTCCATACTTATCTACATATTCTACATGCTTCTAGATGATTCTAGAATGTTCTAGAATGTTCTAGAATCTTCCATTGCCTTCCAAGGAATTCTGGAGACGTCTTGGGCCTTTGAACCTTCATGTTGCTAGGGAAAACCTGCGGGCTCTAAATTTATTTAATTGTGTTGAGCATTAGATAAATATTATAAGGATTGTTAGTTAAAATAATTAATTGTCGGACTGCCTGCCAATAATCGTGTTTTGTGTTGTGTTGCGGAGTTGGAAAAATTATAGCAGTTTTGGTGGCCCGACTACCGTTAATTAATCGCTTTTTATTTGAAGTATTTTCTGGCAGGTCCTACACCCGTTATACGGGGGGTAGATGTTTGTAATTTAAGGGAGGTTCTGCCGAATTTTCGGTAGAATTCTTCCGAATCGAGATTTTTAGACCCTTAAATTGGCCATTGACTCCAAGTTTAGGGGGCAACTTGACCCTTAAATCATTACTTTATTATATTTAGAGGACTGTAATTCATTTATGACAAAAAAAAAATCATTTGATTTAGTATTCTTATACTTTTACTATCTTATAAATTAATGTCTTTAGATTTCTATGATTTAGTATTAGTATAATATTTATTTTCAATAATAAAATTATTTTATAAGTGATCTACTGTCAAAAAATCAACTATCATAATACTTCGAAAAATATTATAAGTTTATTTTAAAAATTATTTCATTTTATTTCTAATAAAATTAAAATACATATTTTAATTTTATTTAAATTGAATTTAACATAGTTAAATATATACTAAATCACTTAGTAATTTTGTTATGAAAATAACTATTATACTAATATTAAATCATAAAAATCTAAAGATATTAATTTGTACGATAATAAAAACGTAAGAAGACTAAATTACAGAATACTTCTTTATCATGGAAAAATCATAATCCCTTAAGTGCAAAAGCGTCAAACCACATGATACCTTTTTATATCTTTTTCTATTTTCTTTTCTCAATGAGATTGATTATTCTTCTGCATATTTGTTTTGTTTATTCCTTAACAAAAGACTAAACGAAGTTGAGCATTCCAACAGGTTTAACAAGATAACATCAACCATAGATTTGGCTGATGAAGAAACTATGATCAAAGTTAGATTCTACTGTCACAAAAAGAAAAGAAAAGAACAACAACCACTTATACTGTGCAAGTATATGAACATGTTCTCCCCAACAAGTAGCTAAGCAAACAAGGAAAATTCTTCAAGAAACTAAAACTTGACACATCTTTGAGCTCCTTGGAAATGTTAATAGCTTTCTCATCAGCTTTAGCTATGATTCTTCCTTAGTACGATTGGGTAACCGAGTTGAGATTCTAATACTTCTCAATATATTTGTCAGGAGATATTTTACCATTTCCATCTCTAGTATGATACCTGTAAATCCGATGAATTCAAGTCTCTCAAGTGATGACTTCAAGCACTTAGACAGAGCTGATTCTTTATTCAAAGCCTTACAAGGAATCTTATGACGATAAAGCTGTGAAAGACAAATATTCTATTAACATTACCAAGGGCTTTATATAATATCGAAGCTGACAAACTATGAGACATATAGATGATCATATTACGGTTAACTAGATTGACCTTAGGGAATATGAGAACTCTTAAATTTGGTGAGATTATGAATATATCAGGCAACTTAGACCATTCATTCCGCAAGCTCACATTGCTAATTGAGTCAAATTATAGAAATAAGGCAAATTGTGCTTGGATGCATAAAAAAAAGCCTGAAAATGAAATACATGTCAGATTTAAGCTTTATTTTTCTAGAAAACATTACAGAAAACATAAGACTCGCCTGAGAAAATCTTGGAGAAAACACTACACATTTGCCTTAGAAGTTGAACCACATCAGGCCCAATTGTTTTATAAACATCGTCAGTATAGTGCTC
This sequence comes from Ricinus communis, assembly GCF_019578655.1. Lineage (NCBI taxonomy): Eukaryota > Viridiplantae > Streptophyta > Magnoliopsida > Malpighiales > Euphorbiaceae > Ricinus > Ricinus communis. The sequence goes on along the minus strand of NC_063264.1, from coordinate 19,174,864 downwards.
CATAAAACCAAGAGTTGCTTTAACAATTGAGGAAGAATTTTTAACGTCAATGTCAAAGCTGTTATAGATGATAAGCTCAAAATCCAAGATTTGGGGCATCAACAACAACCCTAGATCAATTTTTTTTTTTTCTCTAAAGATTATTATATTGAGTTTTTTCAGTGAAGATGACTGCATGTATATGGTTTGCAGGACATCATCAGGACAAGTCGTCCAAAGTAGCAATTCTTCAAGAATTGGGGAACTACAGAAGACCTTCTCTATGATAGAATCATAAGGGCAGCTGTAGTGACTTGTAGTGAAAGACCTTGAGATTAGGCATGTATACATATTCAGGAATATTGAGTTCAAACACCTGGACATATCTTTAACAAGGAGCTTCAAAACCTTTATAGATACACAACTAAAAAGAAGTTGCGGAAGCTGAACAAGTGGAGGAGTACGAGTACCTCTTCTTGTGATGGAAAGTTCAATCTCCTCAACATTATGTGTAATTGCAGCTTTAATCCATGCCTCTACCTCTAATATCCAGTAAAAAGTTTAAGAACGAACCTTTTAACGCAGAGGTTTCCGCGAAGAGTGAAAACCCTGCTCACAAAATCCACAAATAGATCTCTTCCTTTTTTTGCTCATACAGGCATTATCATGAAAAGATAAAACGGGAAGTGAGGTCCAGACGAGCCTCCATCTCTTGCACAAATGCTGGTTTTAACGGCTTCGTTTGTGAAGAGAAATGACAATATGTGACCTTGAATCGGCTCTGGCAACTTGCTGATCCTATCTTCATTTCCTATCTCACAACATTTTTGCCGTTTTGATGCAGAACCCATTATGGAATAAGGTGGAACCATCGATGAATTTTCTTTTGCTATTAGGGTTTCAGAGAATCAAAGAGTTAACCCTTATCCTTTTTTCTTTTCTTTTTGTGTGCGTGTGTGATAAGAGAAGAATTAATCTTGGGATCAATGGGATGCTTTCATTCTTTAACAAATTGTTGAACGAAAATATTTAACACACAGCAAATGGTCTCAAGAACATAACAAAGAAAATCAGAGAAATGAGGAACTTGACAATAAAAATTTGCTGTTAAAATTTATCCCTCGAAACATGAGAGCCCATTACATTCGACTTGATTTAAAGTAAACTTCTCTTACAAGTTGAAGCTGTTATTATAATGACAACAATAAATAAAACAAGCATAAAGACAAGACAAAATAGGAAAAAACTTGTTCCCAGAATCTAACCAGACTTTTTAGTAATTTTTGGTATATTAATAAGTATTCTAATATTATTTACTATTTCTTATATTTTATAAAGACTATTATACCATTTTAACCTATCTAGCAAGTTTACTTAGAATATATATATATATATATATTTTATTCTCTTATTTTATTTCATTTAATCTATATTATATTTTAAAAATAGTTCATGTAAATAATAATTCAACTAATGAAGTTAATTTTATATTTGTTTTAACTTTTTTTCTAGGTGCTAAAGTTACATGTAATATTTGATACAATAAAATGCTTGATATTTTTTCTAATATGTATTTTACCAAAGAAAAAAACAGAAAATAATTCAGTTATAAATTATAGTGCTTGTTAATGTTTTTGTAATTGAACTAAATTTGACCTATTAATAATTAAATGAAAATAATTAAAAGCTAATATTAAGAGAAAATACCAATGGTTGAGTTTAACAGTATTCTGAAGATTAAAACTCCAGCAACAACAAAAATTTTATTGAGATTAAAGGGATAAGCATTTCTAAGACTATAAATTATAGAATATCTAGGAATTAGTAGTAGATTGGGCAGTTAATACAGAACTTAGAACTTCAAGCCGATCAATTTCCTTTGTTGTTGAAATATTTTCTTCAGGTCATTTTAATGATTTTCTATTTTTCTTACTTTTTTAATTTATTATTCTAGACTAATTAACAGAATTTATTTTATTCTAATTTTACTATCAATATAATTTTTATTCTATTTAAATATGAAGATAAGATGAAAAGAAAGAATTATAGAAAGATAATGAATGCCTCAACTATTATTAATGAAATGAAGAGTATATATATATACAAGAGAAAATAATGACAGTTGGACAATTATTTATAAGCTAAGTAATCATCTAAGAGTAGTTACTCATTACACTCCCTCAAGCTAGGACTAGTATTAACTAGACTAATTTTGGAACAAAGATTTTTGAATCTATCAGCAGACAAACACTTAGTAAATTAGTTGGTTGCTCTTCAATTGGTATATATTGAATATCAATTTGCTATGCAATCACCATTTCTCGAATGAAATTGACATCAACGAGGTGTTAGAAGCAAGAGAACCTGCATTAACTATATCATACCAAAGGGCAGATGGCTTGACAATAGGAACTCTCAACTCAAAGAATAAGGAATGTGACAAAACCAACTCTCTAGTAGCAGATGTGAGGACCCTTTACTCAGACTTTGTGCTACTCTTAGACACGATGCTTTTGAGAAGACCAAGTAAGAAGATTTGGACCAAGAAATACACAATGACTACTAATGGCCTTTGATCATCCACATTGCCGCCCAAGTCAGCATCAAAATAACCTTCTAAAAGCAAAGAGAAGAAGAAGGTTTAAAATGTATATCAACATGTTTTATACCTTGCAAATATCTGAGTATATTTTGCAGACTGCCCAATGTAAAAAAATTGGAGCTTGAAGAAACTAACTCAACTTATTAACTGCAAAAGATATATCATGTCTAGTCATACACAAATATTGAAGTGTACCAATAACACTCTGTAACAATTTTGGTTGATCAAATGAATCACTATCATTGATAGACGGTTTTAGCTTAAGACCCATAGAAGTGGAACTTGGTTTAGTTGCATCCATATTAGTTTTGAGTAACAAATTAAAAATGTGCTTTGATTGAGTTAGATATAAACTTGTAGAGTCCCTGTGAGACTCAAAAACAAGAAAATAGTTGACTGATCCAAGGTTTTCAAGAGAAATCTGACCATTAAAATTAGTGATAACATGTTGAATCAAAGAAAAGTCATCGCCAATAACCAAAATGTCATCAACATATACTATTAAAATCATCAAGTTACCTTTTTTTTCTACAAATGAATAAAGATGAATTAGAAGAAGAATTACGAAATCTCCAAGCATGTAAAGCCTGTTTCAGCTTATCAAACCAAGTTTTTAGGGCTTGTTTGATTCCATAAAGAGCTATTTGAAGCGTATACACAAAATTGGATTTAGAAGCACCCACAAAACCGTCAGGCTAAGCCATAAAAACAAGGCAAATGTATATTTGGACACCTGAATTTAACAATTTAATTACTTTAACATCTTAATTTCTTATTTAACCTGATAGATACCTCAATTTGTAATATCTAATTTTTTTACAAATGGCTCCATTCAACATCCAACACTTCAACATGTATTATGCATAGGTGTTTTAATATTATCATAAAATAAAATTCAGGTGTCTGTTCGGTTAAATCAAAAATTAAAAGTGTCTAACAAATTATTAAAACAGAGTTTAGATATTTGCTAGATTAAGTTAAAAGTTAAGGAATGAAAGTGACTAAATGATCAAAATTCAGGTATCTAAATATGCATTGTGTTAAAGACAACTTCCTTCAAATCTTCATTCAATGAGGCATTATTTATGTCAATTTTTTAAATTTGCCAATTAAAGGTGACAACTAAAGAAAAGATTGCCCTTATGGTAGAAGGCTTAACAACATGACTGAGGTTTCAAAGTAATCAACTCCTACAAATCGTTGACGATTCTTAGCTACTAATCTAACTTTATATGTTTATCAAGAGACCCATATACCCATTTGCTAGTAACTATGTGCATATCGAAGGTGGCAAGAACCAAATTTCATGTATTATTTTATAATTAAGGCAGCATTTTAAACATCCATGGCTTCTTTCCACCATCGAATAGATGAGCTTGTAAAATAATATATGGTTTTGGCAAGCAACAATACAAGTAGACAATGCAACTGTCAGCATAAAAAATTTTGGATCAAAATTTTGATAAGCCTGATAATTAAATAATTTAGTTGGTGGAATACTTTTCAATTAAGGATATATGTTAAGCCCTAAGGAAATACTCCCGAAGATCGATTGAGAAGACCTCGGACCCAAAATATACATTTTCGGCCAAGCTAACAGGTTGAACTCGGGCAAGTTCAGCCTGAACTCGTGTACATTCAGGGTAAACTCGTGCACATTGAGGCCAAGGCAGAGCCTGCCCAGCCTTGTGCCATGTCATTTAATGATAAAAATTTATTAAACAACATGGCTGCTTTCAGTCCAAACCCTCAAAATAAGAGTCAATGTAAAAACTAATGAATATTATATTTGACATTTATTATTCATTCCAAATAAGAGCCAACATAGTAATGTCCTAAAAAATATACACGTTGAGGATTAAATGTAAGGACAAGTGCAAGGTCATGCAAACTTTATACATAATATTTAATTAGTATATAATAGATCATGACTAATAAAGTACTAGCATAGAAAAAAAATTAATATTGTGTCTAAATAAATATAGTCAGTGGTATTGCAATCATCAGAAAGTATTTTCTTTTCAATCTCATACTACTCACTTTTTAGATATCTCATATTTATCTAACTCGAATTTTGAGAGTTAATAGAGTGGAGTGTCGGTGTTGAATTATATAGTATCTTTGAAAAAAAATCTTAATTTAATTAAAAGTTTGGATTGAATTTATATTTATATTTATAAATGGTAATCAAATTGAAAACTAAGTTAAAATAAATCAACACTGTAATTTATATAAGTTAATATATTATTATAAAATAATTTAACTATTTTATTATATCATATTTCGATTATCTTTATATTTTAAAATTTATTTTAAATTTTATAAATATTATTCATTAAAAGGTGAGTGTCACTAGAAAATAAAATAATGGAGTTTGTTTATATCTTTTTTTAAGTTAACACAAACTTGTGATATGTCTAATATGATCTTTTTGTGATTTTTATGCACCGATGGTCTTTACTTTTATTATTCATGTTCTTTTAGTAATACCTTTTTCTTTACATGTTTTGCTATCTTTTTAAAAACTGATTTTAATTATTTTATTGTAAATTTAATTTTTTTTATTAAATTTGATACTTTCATCATTCTTTGTTATATTTTTAGATGTTGTTATTGATTATTAAAAAATGTTTAACTAGCCCGAACTTGAACTCGAGTTTTTCTCATTATGCAACCATTTAATGAATCAAATTTTAACTGATCTCGAGCTATTCATCGAACCGAGCTCGAGCTCGAGCTATTCGCAAGCCTAATTATTTTCAAACGACTTGAGCTTGAGAGAGCCAAACTTTACTTTTTACTCTATATTTAATAAATGTATTACAAATTTTTATACATTTGATTTAATTGATATTTATAATTTTTATCTTTTTATTGACAAAAAAAAAAAAGAGAAACTAAAATCATTAATGCTCAAGAAATAAAAAATAAAATAATAATAATTTATTAGATTTAAATAAAATATTTTATTTTTTTATATTTAAATTTTTATTATAAAAATCATATTATTTAAAATTCAATCAATAGCAACATCATTTCTCTTTGTACCCTATGTTAGAGATTTTTTTTAGGAAGGCTTCCTTTTATTTGGATGGATGGAAAATAAAAGAAGGAATCCATCCTTTATTTTCTACTTTCTTAATTTTTTATCTTTTATTTCATCTTTTTCTAAAACAGAGAAACAATATCTTTTTCCATCCTCTGTTATTTTCCTCTATTTTTCAAACATAAAAGACTTATTTTCCTCTCTTATTTTCTTCTTTTCTTCTTTTTTCTTCTTTCTTCTTTCTCTTATTTTCCTTCAATTCAACAAAGGGTTAAGGTACTGTCGAATTGTGGTGGCTTATTATTATTAATTATTTTTGCTATGGATTATGATACTGTCTGAAACTTGTGCTATGGATCCTTATATTACTCTTGATGAAACTGTTTATTCTGTGATGAAATTTGGGTTATGTCAATTAACAAATATACGTAATCTTCTAATTTAATGTACTTATGTTTTTTGTTTGATCAGATGCAAATTTTCGTGAAAACCCTTAGCGGCAAGATTTGAGGTGGAAAGCTCAGACACTATTGACAATGTCAAAGCCAAGATTCAAGACGAGGGTATCCCCCAGACCAGCAAAGACTCAATCTTTGCTGGCAAGCAGCTCGAGGATGGACGCACCCTAGCTGATTGTAACATCCAAAAGGAATTCACTCTGTACTTGGTGCTGCGATTGAGGGGTGGTATGCAGATCTTTGTCAAGACTATCACCTTGGAGGTGGAGAGTTCTGACACTTGACAATGTCGAGGCCAAAATCCAAGACAAGAAAGGGATCCCACCAGATCAACAAGGCTTATCTTTGCTGGTAAGCAGCTTGAGGATGGTAGCACACTTGCCGACTATAATATTCAGAAGGAATCCACCCTCCACTTGGTGCTTCGGCGCCGTGGCGGCATGCGAATTTTTGTTAAGGCACTCACTGGAAAGGCCATCACTTTGGAGGTTGAGAGCTCTGACACACCATAGATGTCAAGGAAAAATTCCAAGGTGAGGAAGGGATCCCACCAGACCAGCAAAGGTTGATTTTCGGTGGTAAGCAGCTTGAAGATGGAAGGACTCTTGCTGATTACAACATTTAGAAAGAGTCTACCTTGCACTTGGTGCTACGTCTGCTTGGAGGAATGCAGATATTTGTCAAAACCCTGACTGGGAAAACCATCACTTTGGAGGTTGAGAGCTCCGACACAATTGATAACGTTGAGGCTAAAATCCAGGACAAGGCCCCAGACCAACAGAGACTGATCTTCGCTGGGAAGCAGTTGGAGCAGGGGCGCGCCCTGGCAGACTACAATATCCAGAAAGAATCAACTCTGCACCTTGTCCTCCACCTTCGTGCTAGTTTTAAGCAGTTTTGTTGATCAAGTAAATTGTCTTGGGTCTTTCATTTGTCTGGTGTCTTGTGGTTGCAATTTGTGCTTGCTGTCAATAAGTGCTTAAACTTTTAAAAGACTTCCTCTCTCAAGTTTTAATTACTGTATATCTGTTTGAAGTGGCTGCCATAGATTCATTCTGTCATTGCAGCCTAGTATTTATTTGGGCTATAATAAAGCTTTTATCTTCTGCAAGTAGCACTGCTGTGCTGCTTTGTGGTTTGTGGCATAGATGACACGAGACTTTCTTTTTGGTTCCATTAATAGGATGCACAGATGACATGAGACTTGATCCATGCCTGTTGATCTAAGTTCTTCCATTGATGATACAATCAATTGAATGATGATAGCTAATGATGCTCTTATGTAGATGAGTTGTTTCTGTACTTTTAAAAGGAAATTGATTAGTAACTTGTTAGTTGGCTGCCATTTTGTATTGCTATTTGTTGCACATGACAGGCTGATTATCTTGTAGTCGTAGCCTTGTTATAACAGGATCATCGTATCGAAAGGCCAATGAATTGGGATTTCCCTATTAAGCCAGGTTATTTCCGGGCAAGCGGATCATTTATAACGAAGAAGATGTATTCTTGTTGAAACTGTTGGGAGGTCAATATCTTAAAATTTCTCTTTATGGTAATTTCTGATTTTGCTCACAAAATGTTTTTGATTCCCCAAGACTTTAATAACATTTGGCTTGTCGCATTCCATGGACTTTTATGTATCTACATGTCTAGAAATCTTTACTTTCCTTAATAAAAGGTGCATTGTATTTCTATTTTTGTCAAATTGAGTGCCTTAACAAAAAAACAGTATAGAGTGTTAATAGTTATGCTGAAATTCAGCAGCTTTTCTGTGTTTAATAACACTCTTTCTAAAAACTGAGTCTTTTGTTCAAAAACAGTTGTGCTCACCATTGAAATTGATTTTTCACATCACTCTTGTAGTGCAATTTCTTTTCATTGAAGTAAAGAAAATTTTGCTTGTGCATAGTATCTTGTACCTTAAATTGGTAAGAAAGAAGCAAGTTGATTTGGCAGCACTGAAAAGCCAAAGATTTTTGTTTGCAAATTCTGAAAACTAATCTTTTTAGTTGAATTTACTTGGTAAATGCATTGCTACATATTACAAATTTGGAAACTTGGTAGAATTTATACTCAGATATTCAGTAATGGCATCTTTAATCCCTTGGAAAAGGAAGGCCTATTTATTACTTATTTAAATTTATTAGTTTATTATTATTATTATTATTTTCTTTGGGTACTTGGATTCTGCCAGTTTTCAATTTAAGTTCAAGCTCCACAAATTATGTTTAATTGCAGCATAAATCGAAGTTGAAAAGGCATAACCACTATGGAAACATGGAATGCTAGTTTGTTGAGAGAATGATATTAGACAAAGAACTTCCAATAATCGAGTACTTCACTGTCATGCAAATGGCCCTTCTTATCGGATAAAGAATCCAAGTCTCTCAGAAGAAACCTGTACTTATAGTTTCCAATACCCCACCACTTGTTCTGCAAGAAGACAGGATGACCATAAGAATTCATGAAGACAAAGAATTGTACCTTGTAGCAAATGAATATAAAAATGATAGCTGCATATGGATAGAAATGCCTTGAACTTATCACGGAAAAATGGAGAAAAATGTCCTAACTGAGAGCTGAGAGTTTTTTCACTTTGAAATTGCAGTACATACACCTGCAATACTGACTTGAAATATATATGAAAATGTGTGCAAAAGATAGTGATCATTATAAATAAATGACTTCTCCTGACGGCTTTTAACTATCTTTTTCTTTGATAGATTACTTGGCTCAAGGAATAGAAAACAAACTTATAATTTGTATTTGACTAGGACTGAAATTACAGCTAAAGATAAACATTACATGAGAAAAGAAAGAAAAACTAAACATTAAACTAAATTATATGTAGCTTGTCATTGTTCGTCTGCTGCAGGAATTCTATTCCATCCAAAAAGACTTTCAGCTTCATTGTACAAGGCAAAATCTCATGAACATTAACAGGTATCACTTTCAGAACTCATATCTGAAGCTTGGAATAGTATATCTGTAGCATTTTGACTCAGTTTCATATATAAAGACAGTAGTTCATGTTCCCCTGGTAAAGAAGACTGTATTGATTCAGAGCACAGATAGAGTGACATCACCCACCTTCCCAAAATATATCTATAGCATTTTGACTCAAGTTTCATATACAAGAGAGGAATACGTATTCCCTGCTAAAGAAAACTATATGGATTTCAAGCAAAGATAAAATGACACAATCCACTCATCTTTCCAAAATAAAGTCAAGCAGCAGCAGGATCAACAAAACATAAAATCAGAACCATGCATATCTGGCTGTTATGAGAAACAGAAATAACAAAACAACAGAACATGCAGACTGCACTGCTCAAAACCAACCTATTACATAGTGTTTCCATATGTATTTCCTGATCATGCAGCGAAAAACTCCTCACAGTATCAACGCGCATGTCCAATTATAAATTGACATGTATTTGGAAACATTGACAACTTCTTCAGAAGCTCTTGTTCAGATTCTTGCCTATCATAATACTTAAACTGAGTTGAGATTCTGTTGTCTTCAGTATCTTTGCACTTCCCAGGATATATTCCAGCATTCCCATATCTTCTGCACCACCACTAAATCGTGCGAATTCAAATCTCTCAAGAGATGATGTCAAGCACCGAGGCACAGATTGTTCCTCATCCAAAGCCTCACAAGGAATTGGGTGACAAGAACTCTGCAGAGAAAGATTATTTACTCTAACCTTAATAAGGGCTTAATACCATAACTTTTTATAACAGCAGATAAACTGAAACATAAACATATAAATATTGTATTCCTCTCACCTCGACTGACCTTATCAATTATTAGGACTTTTAGATTTGCTGAGATTCTGAGTATACCAAGCAAATTCCACCATTAATTTAAACAAAGTGTCACCGCCAATCGAGTCAAATTATAAAAAGAAGGCACAATGTGGTTGGATCCATCAAAAAGAGCCTAACAATGGAGAAAAAAAGTTGTTTTCAATTTTTAAACTTCAATGAACATATTACAATGTAGACAGTCTTAGATTTAAAAAATGTAAAGATAAGGTTAAATCTCTAACACTACAGATTTGCCTCAGAATCTGAGCCATCTGAGCCCTAAATGTTTCAGGGGCAATGTCATATATCGACCAAAGATCAAGAGTTGCTTCAACTACTGAGCGTAAATTTTTAACCTCAATATCAAAGCGTCGAGAACTGTAATCAATGAGCTGAAGAAATTCTAGTTTCAGGTATCAACAAGAAGTCCAAATTCTATGTTTAAACTATAGCTGAAATCAATTATTAAGGTTTTCGGTGAAGTTGACTGGACATGTATGTTCTGCACATTCTCAGAATATCCCTTGATTATCAATCCTTCAAGAACTTTGCAGCTAGATGATAGCCTCTTCACACTAGAATAATGGAGAGATTCAAGATGTATGACCTTGAGACTCGGAAGACATACAAATTTTGGAATCTTGACCTCAATTCTAGAATAAAGCTTTAGAAACTTTAAGGATTCAATTCTAGAATCAATCTTCATAACCTTTAAAGATTCACAAGTAAAAAGAATTTTAGGAAGCTGAAGAGTACATTCAATTCGGATGGAAAGAGTAAGCTCCTCAACATTATGTGTTACTGCAGCCGATATCCATGAGTTTATGTCAGAAGTAGAATATGCATTATTCAGTGTAGGACTCAACCTCTCGATGTAGGGGTGTTTATGGAGCATCAGAACCCTGTTCATAAAATCCACAAAGGATTTCATATGTGCTAGTTTAGCTCTTTTAGACCTTCTGTTAGGACACAACGAATCATGAAATTCGAGATCACCAACTGAGGTCCAGGTGTGTCTCCATATCCTGGACAAAATGCTGTTTTTAACTGCATCAACGGTATCAAGAAATGACAAAATATGACACAGAACTGGCTCTGGCAACCCACTGATCCTATCGTGATTTGCTCTTTGTCGTTTTGATGCAGAACTCATAATGTAAAATGGAATCGTGAATGAGTTTCATTTAGCCATTTGGGATCTTTATAATCCGAAGACAAGACTAAACCTTGGAATAGTAAAGGAAGGTGAAGGGCAAGAGACCATTGGATTAGGAATTTTCCTCCTATTAATTACAATTTACATATATGTGTCTAAATGGGCAACTGAGGTACAAGTTATTGTCTCTCCAACTCCTTGTCCAATAAGGAAAAAGAGAAAATGAAATGAAAATATGCACGGCAAGATTGGCTCTACAGGAATGTCAATTTTTTATTATTAAAACAAAAAGAAATGAAAAAGATTGAGTATTTTCAAATATTTAATACTCGATTTTAAGAAGATGAATTTGAAAAGTATATACTTCAATTTGGATGAACTTGTATTTAATTTTATATATATATAATAACGAATTCAGATTTTAAAAAATTTGTAATTCGAATTAAACACTTAAACTCTATCTAAATTTATATATTGTAGATAATGGTCCTACTTAAGCTTGTCGAACTCATGTAAATGGGTTAACATGTCAGGAACCCTTTTTACCACTCTGAAAATGCAATGTTTGTAATAGCTATTTGAAATATGTAAGTTATTGTTCATTACACCGAAATCTCTAATACATCTTTCATAATAATAAAAATTGACGATAGCTAATTCCTCTATAAGAACATAAAAAAATTTATCATCTCTAATGTATAATTGACTTTTATCACTTCTGTTAATCACTAATTTGTCAAAGAAAATTGCAAGGATATAGTGGCATCAATTGCAAGTTGGAGCACTAAGTTATCCAAAATCTTATGGTCTTGATCGGTCCAAATTATGTATAGATATTTAAGGGTATTTTAAAGCTTTAATGATATATTTCTATATATAAAATGGTGAAAATATTTACTTTTACCCCACTTAAGTTTAATTGTCTATTTTTAGAAATATTAGCAAAAATAGGAAAATATAGACCTAAAAGAAGCTTAATGAGACATATTCATGTCAAGGCCCAAGATTAAGACGCATGGACTGCTAATTATAAGGCCCAAGGGATATTTTAGTCATTTTGTATAATTATTAGGATTTATATTAAGAGTTATTTATGAGATAGTATTTGGTGGAGATTAAGATACTTAAAGTTTTATCTATTAGATAGACTTATATTAATATACTCATCTCTAGAGAGATTTATTTATAGGAGGACTCTCCTCTATATAAATCTCTGCAAAACCCTAAAGAGGAAGAAGAAAGAAAGAGGGGAGTTTTCTCCTACCTGCTCTCTACACCTGCCACCATTATTCTCTCTATAATTCTCTAGAGTTCTTCATAAACACTTTAGTTTTAGTTTTCATTGTTCTTTTAGGATCTAAGGAGCTTTTCAAGAAGCGGAGACTGATGACCAATCTTCTTCCTACTTGAAGAAATTTTAGATCTTGAGGGAGCTTTTTACTTTCTTATTTTTTGTCTTTCTATTTAATACCATGATAATTGTGTTAAATATGGTAGGCTATTTTCATAAGTATTTAGTTTAGTCTTTCTACTTTTGTAGGAACCTTGTTATTTATTTATTTAATGAATGATTTCTTTACCTTCATATCTTTATTAGTTTCAGTTATTATTGTTAGTTAACCATCATATTAATTTAGCAATAGTAATTGTTATGAAAATCTTTAGGTTTAAAAGTATTAGAAACATCATCTTTACTTTAATCTATGTTGGTATAAGAAACCTAAGTTGCATCATTAGCTTGAGTGTTTTAGGAAAAAGGCACATCAGCATCTCATTCATTAGATCTAGGCTTAAAGTAAAACAAGGAGATTACTAAGTAAATGGCTAGACTAAATACTATTTTTAGCAATATAGTTTTAGATCATAAGCATTTGCATTTGCATTGCATTGCATATTTATTTATTGTTTAGTTACTTTACTTTATGACCATTATCCTCTCAAACATAGAATTTAGAGTGTTTAGATTTACTTTTATTGTTTTATGTTGATAATTAGTCTTTATGCAACCTACACCTAAGGCAGTGAACCTACCGATGCAGCCTAGCACTAGTGAGTATCAAGGTCGTATCCCTGGAGATCGGGTGAACCTAGAGTTACTACTGCTTGCTATGTTATCTAGTCTGAAATAGGGTGTGAAAGTTCTAACATACCAGCTAATGGTTATGAGTGCAATTAAGTAAATGAAGGACAACAATGGACAATTAAAAGACAATTGTAAAGAGAGAAATAAATCCAAAAGGGAACCTAAGTGATGGAATTCTAAAGATGAATTTTATGGATTGTCGATCTTGCTTTCCCGTGCCTAAATCCTGAATTGAATCCCGGTTCCTCTCTCGAGCTTACCGGATTCCTAAACCTGCACTAACCTAATGGAATCTCTTCCTATCAGATTACTACAAATTAGCATTAAGTATGATTTAAGACTATTAAGAGTTGTTAGTTCCTAATCCGTGAGTAAATCAACCTCATCTCTAAGTGTTAACTACCGGTCCTTACTATTCAAAATCCGGTTGTAACAAGCATTTCTCAATGTCAAGAAACAACCTAATAAACAATTAATCCAACGTCTCAAATTAACCGCATCAAACTTTTATTCTTTGAATAGCAAGAAGATTGCAAGAATGACAATTATAAAAAACTAACAATTAAGCATAATCCATCAACAAAGGTGAACCCTAATGGATTCAAAAGATCTAGCTGCTCATGTTCATAGTCAAAGCAATTAAAGAACAAAATAAGGAAAAACAAATTAAAGGTATGTACACCCTTCTCTTTCAAGCTGAATGAGAAACCCTAAATTTGCAAATTCAAAATCTCAAACCCTAGTTGCCTCTTGAATGCTCCCAAAGTTTGTCTTGATCTTCAATTTGATGTTGGAATAAGTGGAATCCCCCCTTCAATTGATGAAAATTGATCTCTCCAGGTCTACAATTGAGGTATAGGAAATATTTGATTAAGTGTGTGTCTTAGAATTGAGTCCAAAAATCGTCTTCTTCAATTAGAATTCAAAATCGCCTATATAGTTGATTCAAGACGAGTCCAGTGTCAATCTGTGGAGTCTGTTGTCGAGCCACCACAGTGCCAAGCGTGCTGATCCACCACAGGCCGTCTTTGGAGGCCGTGGTAGCTACTGGAAGGCGTCTTTGAAATGGCACAATTGGGGATAGCCTCTTGATAATTCAGCAGAGTCCGGGGCCGTGCTCAACCCTCGGGGTGCTTGTTCTCGCCCAATTTGATGGATTTTGCTCCGTAATCACACGTATTTCCCTCGATTCTTTGATGGTGTCCTTCGAAATGACTCGAAATGAAAAGGGAAACAAAAGACAGTGATTCTAGCATAAAACGGGATAATCATGCATAAAAATGTGAACAATCGGGCATGAAAACATGTGTAGTATGATGCCTATCAAATTACCCCATACTTAAACTTTTGCTTGTCCTCAAGCAATTTACAACTCACTTCTCAAAAGATATCAAATAACTCAATCAACTGCATTGCAGGAGGTTAGCTCAAAATAAATTTCAAAACTCCGTAATGATTTTTCCCAAAATCCCCAAATCACTAAATCCTTAAGAGAAAGAGCAAACTTAATAAAGTTGCTAAAGTTAAAATGATAAACCATCTAAATTAAGAAATTGAGAATCATGCCTCACAAGATATCACTCAAAACACACAAGTGTATATAGGTGAAAGAAGATCGCCAAGCTCTCAACGCAAAAATACGGAAAAGTGCTTACCATAGGCTTGCTTATGGATTCAATCTCCACTACTACGAAATAATCAATAATCATGATCAAAGGGTCTTGAGCCAGTTGTAATGGGGTTAAGGTAAGGTACGTATAAATATGGAAAGTAGGCTACAAGTTCTTTGGAAGTTAAGCAAGTAATGCAAGAAAGTAATGAAGGATCAAGTCTTTGTACCAAAATGAACACTAAGTTGCTCTAAAAATAAGATGATGCTCGAAATGAACTAAATTAATACTTTCTACTTTTTTTTTTTTTTATATATAAATATATATACTATGTATATATATTACAACAGCTTATGTAGGAGTTGTTGGTTATTGACACATATAATAATTGAAGGAAGCATCTATGAAAAATCTAGCAACTTAGTGAAATATATGAATGCAGATTGATCCAAAGTAAAATGCAGCATAACTTATATAATTTCCAGCAACAATGGTAGAAAGAATGGTCAAATGAATAGAAGTGATAAGATGAGTGTCACTGTTATTATTATCAAGAAAGGAATGGCTAAGGCTCAAAATTGGTTCACTAAGGGAAAAATAGGGTCCTAAGTGCCCAAATCATCTCACGATTATTGACAATTCATGTAATTTCAACAGATATCGTAAAGCAAGTTCTAGAAACAGAGATTCTGTAAAATGCTCACTAATGAAGGAAAAGGGAGCATAATAGTGATGCACCAATTGGCTCAAAATCTCACCATTTGAGTGATTTAAAATTGCATGAATTCTCAACCCAAAGTTTAAATAGTCAATCACAATAATAAGCAGCAATATTAACAGTGTTCTATATCTACGATAAAGTAATATGGAAGAATTAAGGAAAAATACCAGTTTTACCTGGCTGGATTGTAGTTGAGAGATTTATTCATTGCCTTCTTCCGAACAAGGTTCGATAAAAGCTATAAGGGAATCCATTCAAAGGAGAAAAAAGTCATCAACTACTTAATTAAAACAAAACTCAAGATAGGCACAACATCGGTAGGTCCCTACCCCACATTTTAGTATAACACTGTCCACAGTGTTAGAGAGATTTAGACTGAGGAAGCATATGATTCACACATTATGGTAATGGAAGATCATGCTGAATTTTTTTTTTTTTTCAATTAAAAAAACTATAATGTTCTACTTAACATAAACAAACAAGTGCAAGGAAATAACATAAAAGTAAACAAGCTACAAGCAAGAAAGTAAAAGGAGATAACAAATTGAAAGAAAAAAAAATAATAAAAAAAAAATAAAAAAATAAAATAAAATAAAATAAAGAAAAAGGATGGAGGAAAATATCACAAATTTTTTCTTTCCGCTAGGAGTCTGCTGACGGTGTATCCTCACTGGTTGGATCTGCTGGAAGTTGGGGGACAGGGAAATTTACTTTGAGGGAGGTTGCGGTGGTGGATCGGGGTCATGAAGCATGTCGCCAAATCGAACTCCATATCATCAATGAGCCGTTGATTTTGTGCTCCGACCTCTTGCATCTTTTGAATCGCACTACTATGAAGTCATTCTGGGTGGCCTGTCTTTCTAAACCACTCGGGGAATTGTTGAAGTGTACTCAAACCGCCCAACTGTGCCTTCGTTTCTTCTTGAAACCGCACAAACTCAGTGTACTGCTGCTGCTGTAGATCGCAGACTCGATCTGAGCGGTCGACCAAAGCACTGATCTGGACGCTCGATGGCTCTACCGAATGAGAGGATGAGGCTCCAGGATGAAGTCATAAACACTCTAGGCCGGGTTAGGAATCCTAACATCCGGAATCCCGGTCGATGGATGTTGGGCTCCTTTTCACGCCTCTCTAGCTTCCCTGACTATTGTGCTCACGAGCCTATATTCAATACCATGTGGATGTCTAGTGGCCGTGATCATCTACATGTTGATCATTTGTCTGATCCCTAGTGGTGTCATGTCACCAATATTTGAAAGCTCCGACAGACAATCGTCCAATACATCTAGTCTCTTAGCTAACCTAGTCACATACGGACCGAAACAACAATGCATCTTCTTCTGAGCGTCTACTATAAATGAACGGACTTGGCGAGCCAATAAATATCCCAAGTCTAGCTTCTTCCGATGTTGCATAGCCCAGAGAATAAAGACATCAGTCTGTGTGACTTCCCCAAAACTGTCCCCTCGGCCTGTAATAGTGTAAGCTAGTAGGGTATGAATGTAGCGGAGATGGTCCGGTAGGCTAGATGCCTTAGACCTGCTTGGGTAGTATGTTTCCGGCCTCATTACCAATGAATCCCACATGGCGTCATATGAAATTGGGTGGATGTAGAGACAACCCTGATACTCCTCCCCCGAGATTTCTTGTTCAGTCCATAATCCCAAATGCATTCCAAATTGTGGGACCGACATCGAGAACTCCCTTCCCCCAAGCCTAAAATAAATTGCATCGGTGATGCCGGTTTGTGATCTGTTCTTGCGGGAAGAAGGTGCTTTGAGGAACTCGATCGTAAGCTCACGGTAGGTTGGCTCAATGATGTCAAAGAATCTCGCATATGGCAGAGTCTCGATTAGTGTGTGCACATCTTGAGCCAATCCCACTCTCTCTAGGGATGTGAAGTCTATGCAACGGCCCGCCATCACTTGCTTCCATCTCATGACTTGGAATCTACTTTCATTGTCGCATTAGGGAATGTCCACAATGGATGACGGCCAGTGTGGATGGATTCACAGTAGTGCTCTCCGAGGTCGGACTATTTGTCGTGGTGGTGGAGGTGGAAGTCATGGTCGGTTACAGTCTTTGTGGAGGAAGACGTTCCTTCACCACGCGATCACTACTTTGGTAGCTGACAGCGTTTGATTGCTTTCTACGAGATTTATCGCGATCCGTCATATCACCTAATGCAACGAATTATTAGTTTTTTGTAAAAATTCAAGTTAATGAAAGAAATAATCTACCGAATCAACAGCATAATGATTATACTTCGACTAACCAAAACTTGTATAAACTAATAAACCGATATATATCAATCCAATTTATCATGAACCAGCAATTGCAATTTAAATCTAAACATTATTCATGCTTTGCATGCTGTAGGTACATTTTATTTCCACCAAAACCCCACAGTTATTAATTTCATAACCAACTACACCACAAACACAACAACTAATGTAGATTAACCTAACCAAGGTCATATAGTTACACTATAGAGCCACCAAAATATCCTAGCATGTCCTAACAAAAGTATATGTCTAAAATAGAAGTGAAATCATAATAATAAAATAAAAAAAAATATAATGCAACAAATGAAGGGACTTACCTGAGTTCGCTTAGGAAAGTGAGAAGGGTGAGATAGGGGTATAAGAACAACACCTTTGAGCTAAGAAAAACAAAAGGGAAGCAAAATTTTCGGAGGCCTCCAATTCTTATAGGCACGGTTTGACGCGGGTGAGGTAAGGCCGTGCTAGGACTCGGCCGTCACGATCCTTTAGCCTTCTTTGGATGCTCCTTGGCACGGGCATTAGCATGGCCGTGCTTACCAGCACGGCTAGGGGTTGTGTCCCGTGCTGCCTTCGGAAGCCGTGACAATTGCTCTTTATCCTTCAACACGGTCTTGACTCTGGCCGTGCTCATCAGCACGGCCTGGTGATGCAGCCCGTGATGGCCACGGAAACCGTGGTGAAACGGAGTTTTTCTGGGCTTGCTTTTTGCCGACTCGAGTCGTCTTGCCCCCATACCTATAATTAACACATATGCATGTAATTAGATCATTAAACAAGTAGATATGGTTAAACGGAAGAGTTTGTCCTCTTCGATTCTATAAGTCCGAAAAATTAAAATTAACCTAATTATTTTTAAGCAACTATAATAAAGTCAAATGAAAATAATGAAACAATCACAACTAATTAAAAATATGAAAGTATAATCCAAGTCAAATGTACAGAAGTGCTTATTTGTAGAGTCTTAAGCGTGACTCATTCGGATCACCCTTTCTGTGCATACAAAGCCAGGTCAACTCGTTGCTCACTATCCAACGAGTTACAATGATATCGCTTTAGCCGATGGCCGTTCACTTTGAAGTCCCCCTTCTCTGGATGATGCAACTCTACCACTCCATATGGAAAGACTTGTCCGATCTGAAATGGTCCAGACCAACGAGTCTGTAGCTTTCCGGGAAACAGACGAAGGCGAGAGTTGTAAAGCAACACTCGATCCCCAACCTGAAATTCCTTAGGCTCACGAATCCTTTGATCATGCCATTTCTTAGTCCTTGCTTTGTAAGTTGAGGAGTTTTCGTATACTGCCACTCATCTAGCTCACTCACCGCCATTGCCGCCTCCTTACCCTGCATAATCAATATCAAAGTTACAAGTTCTAAGGGCCCAAAGTGCCCTATGCTCTAACTTAACAGTGCAAATGACATGACTTTCCATAAACAAGGCGATAGGGCGTAAAACCTATAGATGTCCTAAAAGCGATCCTAAACGCCCATAATGCATCATCTAACTTAAGGGTCCAGTCCATCCCATCGGTACTAACGGTTCTCTCTAAAATACGTTTAATACCCCTATTAGTTACCTCAACCGCCCACTAGTCCGGGGTGATAGGGAGTAGAGAACCGATGAGTAACTCCGCATCGCTTAAGTACTTTCTCTAATTGGGTGTTGCGAAATGTGTTCCTCTATCACTAATAAGCGCCCTAGGTATGCCAAACCTAGCAAACAATCGCTTAAGGAACCCTGCAGACAACCCTAGCATCATCGATGGCTATGACTGAGCTTCAGGCCACTTAGAGAAATATTCAACAAAGCAACCGAATGTACTTATTACCATACGAAGAGGGAAAGGGTCCCATGAAGTCGATGCCCCGGACATCAAAAATCTCAACGACTTGCACACTGGTTTGGGGCATCTCATCACGAGAAGAGATATTACTGCTTGTGGCAAGGTCACAAACCTTAACAAATTTCCGTGCATCTTGGAAGAGCGTAGGCCAATAGAATCCCCGCCTCTAGCACCTTCCTCGCGGTATGGTTTGTCGCTTGATGACCTCCGGTGGGTCCCCCATGGCATTGCTTCAATATTTGGAGAGTCTCCTCGCCATATACACAACGGCCGAATCACGATCGCACATACTTTAAACAAAAGGGATCTTCCCAAATATAGTATTTCAAATCAGTGAAGAATTTCTTCTTTCACGTCGTCATACCCTTTGGTAGAACCCTAGCAACCAAATAGTTAGCATAATCGGGAAAACCAGGGAGTATCAGTGTATACCTGAGTGATATACAAATGTTCTTCTGGAAATCGATCATTTATGGTCGTCTCATCAAGTGCATCTAAGTGAGGATTTTCCAATCTCGATAAATGGTCCGCTGCCAGATTCTCCGCGCCCTTCTTATCCTTGATCTCGACGTCAAATTCCTGTAACAAAAGAATCCACCGAATCAATCTCGGTTTCGCATCATTTTTCAGGAATAAGTACCTCAATGCCGAGTGGTCCGTGAAGACAATGGTTTTGGAGAGAACGAGGTATGATCTAAACTTGTCGAAGGCGTAAACAACCGCCAATAACTCTTTCTCTGTGGTGGTGTAGTGTTCTTGGGCTCCTGTCAACGTCTTGCTGGCGTAGTAAATGGGTTGAAACTTCTTTTCAATCCTCTGTCCAAGCATGACTCCAATCGCATAATCACTAGCATCGCACATCGGGTTCAAGGCGGCCCCCAATCGGGAGAAACCATGATTGGGGGCTGTAGTTAGAAGTTTCTTCAGTAACTCAAAAGCTGCCACGCATGCATCATCAAAAATAAAAGGTACATCCTTAACTAACAATTGAGTGAGGGGCCTAGCAATCTTAGAAAAATCTCTAATAAATCTCCTATAAAACCCTGCATGGCCCAGAAAACTCCTACTTTAATGAACTAGGAGGAGGTAGCTTAGATATTACTTCTACCTTAGCTCTATCCACCTCCATCCTAGCCTCGAGAGATCTTATACCCTAAAACAATCCCCTCTCTTACCATGAAATGACATTTTCCCAGTTTAGTACCAAGTTAGCCTCAATACATCTAGCTAACATGCGCTCAAGGTTTGCCAAACAAAGAGAGAAAGAATTACCAAAAATAGAGAAGTCATCCATAAATACCTCCATAGACTCCTTAATCATGTCCTCAAAATAGCCATCATGCACTGAAATGTAGGCCGGTGCATTGCACGATCCGAATGGCATCCGTCTATAAGCAAACGTCCCATAAGGGCGGGGTGAAGGTAGTCTTCTCTTGGTCCTCGGTGCAATAGGAATCCTGAAAGTAACTTTGAAAAGCCATCAAGAAAATAATAAAACATATGACCTGCTAAACGTTCAATCATCTGATCAATGAAAGGAAGAGGGAAGTGGTCCTTCCGAGTTGCATCATTAAGCCTATGGTAATCAATGCAAACTCGGGCTTTATTCCGTCAGAGTCGGGATCAGCTCATCCTTCTCATTCCTTACCACTGTGATGCCTCCTTTCTTGGGTACAACTGCGGGACTAACCCACGGCCGGAAATGGGATATATCAAACCTGCATCAAGAAGTTTAATTACCTCCTTCTTTAACACTTCTTTCATGTTCGGATTGAGTCGTCTTTGAGGCTGAACGACCGGCCTGAAACTGTCCCCCAATGAAATCTTATGAGAGCAGAAACTTGGATTTATGCCCGGGATATCGACTATATTGAAAGCAAAGGCCTTCTTGTACTTCCTTAGAACTTCCAACAGCATGGCTTGTTCTTCAGGAGTTAGATCGGCTGCTATGATTACTGGTAAGTGCTTCTCTTCATCCAGGAAGGCATAAACCAAGTGGCTCGGTAACTCCTTCAGTTCTAAAACTGGTGGGTCCTCGAATGAAGTCTTTACTTTCCGCACCCCAGACCTGTCAAGAAAAAGATAGGGATCAGTTGACAAGCTCGGCTCAGAAGCCAATAAAACAGCGAGTTGCTCCAACACTTGCTCGTTGGACAACTCCTCCTCATCCTCAGCTAATGCTACTTGCAAAGGGTCAGCACATAAAATTTCTTGTAAATGGGACTCAACCACATCATCAATAACATCAATAGAACATACGATTATCATAGTCCGGTGTTGTCTCATGGAAGTGGCCGGGTCAAAGGTAATGGTCTCATCATTAACTCTAAGCTTAAGCTTTCCATCGCTTACATCGATAACATTGATGTAGCTAGGAAAGGCCTACCAGGATAAGAGCGCGATGCTATCACCCTCCATATCCATTACCACAAAATCTACAGGAAAGATAAATTTATCTACCTTTACAAGTACATCTTCAACAATACCTCTAGGAATTTTAACAGTTCTATCTGCTAATTGAACACTCATCCTAGTAGGCTTTGGCTCATGCAACCCTAATTTGGCAAAT
Source organism: Ricinus communis (assembly GCF_019578655.1). NCBI lineage: Eukaryota > Viridiplantae > Streptophyta > Magnoliopsida > Malpighiales > Euphorbiaceae > Ricinus > Ricinus communis. The sequence continues at coordinate 19,152,698 of NC_063264.1, read as the reverse complement.
AAACTAGTGGGCATTAAGTTAATACTGGCTCCTAAATCAGCCAATGCACCACTAATTGATAAATCACCAATCATACAAGGGATAGTAAAACTCCCTGGATCTCGTCGCTTGAGTGGCAGTTTGTTCTGGAGAATAGCTGAACACTCCTCATTAAGCACCACCTGACCAAGATCCTCCAACTTCCTCTTGTTGCTCAAAATCTCCTTTAAAAACTTGGCGTATTTCGGCATCTGTGAAATTGCCTCAACAAAAGGTAAGTTAATTTTCAGCTGCTTAAATAAGTCAAGAAACTTACTGTATTGCTTGTCCACCATATCCTGTCTCAACCTTGCAGGATATAGTGCAGTGATGCTCGCACGAGTCTCTTTTGTCTTCTTTCTTTCTCTCATTCTCTACCATCTCAAGGTCTGGTCCTTCCTTGGTGGCTCGACTGCACGATTGTATTATCCTTATCGGCCTAAAGGTGAAGAACCAGTCAAATTCTTACGAACGCAAGGTGATAGCTTTGCAATGCTCCCTCGGGTTTGACTCTGTAGTGCTAGGAGCGATCACGAAGGTCTCTCCGAAAGCATCTTAGAAATTTGGCCAATTTGAGTCTCCAAGTTCGAATCGAGGCCTGCTGATTCCTAAGTGCACTATCGGTCTACTGGAATCTTGTTTCCGTAGATGTCACAAACTTCATCATGAGCTCCTCTAAATTTGACTTCTTTTCTTGGGAGGAGGAGCTTGTGCAGCCCGGTGGTTGTTCATTGTGGGCTGTTGATGAAGTCTTTGGAAACTGGTGGACCACGGGCATTATTGTTCCTCCAAACCGAAATTGGGGTGATTGCGCCATCCAGGGTTATATGTATTACTTTGTAGGGGTTATTCTGCTTTGTCTTGGGGCATTCCCATATAATCAACTGTTCAACATCGGAAGATATAGTAGAATTAGATGGAAAACTAATAGAAGATGAAGCAAACATACCTCCATGATCACGATTCGCGTAATGCGGGCCACCACAAAACTCGCAGCCAACGTTCGCTGCGTGAACCGGCATCTGGAGTTGGTCGATCTTCTTGGCTAGAAGCTCCACTTGAGCTGCCAAGGCTGCTGTAGAGTCCACTTGGTTGACCACTCCTTGTCTTCCTGGTCGGTTCCTAGAGGATTGCCATTGATAGTTGTTCATGGCCATTTCCTCTATCAAGTTCTGAGCTTGCTCGGGCGTCTTACTGTTTAGCGCCCCACCTGCTGCAGCATCCACCATCTGCCTCGTTGCGAGGTTCAACCCGCTGTAGAAGGTCTGAACCTGCATCCACACTGGCAATCCGTGATGTGGGCAGCATCTCAAAAGATCTTTAAATCTCTCCCATGCATCGTACATGCTTTCATCATCAAACTGCACAAAAGAAGATATGTCATTTCTAAGTTTAGCAGTTTTAGCGGGAGGAAAATACTTATATAAAAATTTTTCGGCCAACGCCTTCCAGGTAGTGATCGTCTGTTGTGGAAGAGATTGCAACCATCTCTTTGCTCTGTCCCTCAAGGAAAATGGAAACAATCTCAGCCGAATGGCATCATCGGTTGTTCCATTTATTTTGAATGTGTCACAAATCTCCAAAAAGTTGGAGATATGTGCATTGGGATCCTCACTGGGCAATCCTCCAAACTGCACGCTTTGTTGGATCATCTGGATAACATTGGCCTTTATCTCAAAATTGTTGGCCGCTGAGTAGTCCGACTATACTAGTTTTCGTCCCATCCAAAGATGGTCGAGCAAACTCGTACATCGTCCTCCCGATCCTCATCGAGCGTGGGGGTCATGGTTTTCCATCGTGTCTAGTCTATCCACAGGTATCTCAACCTCAATCTCCTCCTCTTCTAATTGCAACCTCTTCCTTAAGAGTCCGAGGGATCGATTCGGATCGGATAGAGGCTCTATAAGATTCGAGTTTGAGCTCCGGTCATAAACCACCGAAACCGAAAGTCCACACAACCACCGATCAACAAAAATAATATAATAATAAATAATAATAGAATTAAAGAATAAATGAATAAAACAAATAATGACTAAATTAACACAAAAACAATTCACTCTAGTTCACCGTTACAGTTCCCCGGCAACAGCGCCAAAAACTTGATGGGTTCTTTATGCAACCTACACCTAATGCAAGTGAACCTACTGAGCGTGCCCTAGCACTAGTGAGTATCAAGGTCGTATCCACGGAGATCGGGTGAACCTAGAGTTACTACCTTGCTATGTTATCTAGTCCGAAATAGGGTGTGAAAGTTCTAACATACCGGTAATGGTTATGAGTGCAATTAAGTAAATGAAGGACAACAATGGACAATTAAAAGACAATTGTAAAGAGAGAAATAAATCCAAAAGGGAACCTAAGTGATGGAATTCTAAAGATGAATTTTATGGATTGTCGATCTTGCTTACCCGTGCCTAAATCCTGAATTGAATCCCGGTTCCTCTCTCGAGCTTACCGGATTCCTAAACCTGCACTAACCTAATGAAATCTCTTCCTATCAGATTACTACAAATTAGCATTAAGTATGATTTAAGACTATTAAGAGTTGTTAGTTCTTAATCCGTGAGTAAATCAACCTCATCTCTAAGTGTTAACTACCAGTCCTTACTATTCAAAATCCAGTTGTAACAAGCATTTCTCAATGTCAAGAAACAACCTAATAAACAATTAATCCAACGTCTCAAATTAACTGCATCAAACTTTTATTACTGAATAGCAAGAAGATTGCAAGAATGACAATTATAAAAAACTAACAATTAAGCATAATCCATCAACAAAGGTGAACCCTAATGGATTCAAAAGATCTAGCTGCTCATGTTCATAGTCAAAGCAATTAAAGAACAAAATAAGGAAAAATAAATTAAAGGTATGTACACCCTTCTCTTTCAAGCTGAATGAGAAACCCTAAATTTGCAAATTCAAAATCTCAAACCCTTGTTGCCTCTTGAATGCTCCCAAAGTTTGTCTTGATCTTCAATTCGATGTTGGAATAAGTGGAATCCCCCCTTCAATTGATGAAAATTGATCTCTCCAGGTCTACAATTGAGGTATAGGAAATATTTGATTAAGTGTGTGTCTTGGAATTGAGTCCAAAAATCGTCTTCTTCAATTAGAATTCAAAATCGCCTATATAGTTGATTCGGCGGTAGGAGTCCGGTGTCGAATCTGTGGGCTCTATTGTCTTTGAGCCACCACGGTAGTGCCAATGATGCTGATCCACCACAGGCCGTCTTGGAGGCCCCAGTGGCTACGGAAGGCGTCTTTGAAATGGCACAATTGGGGATAGCCTCTTGATAATTCAAGCAGTACGGGAGTCCGGGCCGTGCTCAACCCTCGGGGTGCTTGTTCTCGCCCAATTTGATGGATTTTGCTCCGTAATCACACGTATTTCCCTCGATTACTGATGGTGTCCTTCGAAAATGACCTGAAATGAAAAGGGAAACAAAAGACAGGTGATTCTAGCATAAAACAGGATAATCATGCATAAAAATGTGAACAATCGGGCATGAAAACATGTGTAGTATGATGCTTATCAACCATCATATTAATTTAGCAATAGTAATTGTTATGAAAATCTTTAGGTTTAAAAGTATTAGAAACATCATCTTTACTTTAATCTATGTTGGTATAAGAAACCTAAGTTGCATCATTAGCTTGAGTGTTTTAGGAAAAAGGCACATCAGCATCTCATTCATTAGATCTAGGCTTAAAGTAAAACAAGGAGATTACTAAGTAAATGGCTAGACTAAATACTATTTTTAGCAATATAGTTTTAGGTCATAAGCATTTGCATTTGCATTGCATTGCATATTTATTTATTATTTAGTTACTTTACTTTATGACCATTATCCTCTCAAACATACGATTTAGAGTGTTTAGATTTACTTTTATTGTTTTATGTTGATAATTAGTCTTTATAATAAGTGGCCTCATAGTTACTCGAGAGATCGACCTCGTGGTGAACTTACCCTTACTATAGGAATGGTTCGTGCACTTGTGAGTATTAAAAAAGACACATCAAGTTTTTAGCGCCGTTGCCGTGGAACCGTGTCCAAATTTATTATATTGATTGATTATCAAAAGTGTCTTATGTTTATTAGTTTGTTTTGTGTTCTGTGATTTATTTTGTTTATGTGTTTTTGTTTTGTTTGTTTGTTTTGTGTTTTCTGATTTTTTTTGTTTGTGTTTTTATTTTTTTATTTTCTGATTTGTTTTGTTTGTAAATTTTATTTTTAAATTTTTTTTAATCTAAAATTTTCTTTTGTTTTGTATGCTTAGCAAGAAACAACTAGAAGAAGAATTAACAGAAGGAGTTGATTTCATGGCAAACCCACCAAGAGAAGTAGGAGCTGAAAGATGAACGGTTATGAAAGATTATGCACTGCCTACAATTGGTAAAACTACTTCATGCATAGTTCTAGGTGATGCATCTAGGAATTATGAACTTAAGAGCATTCATTTTAATATGCTTCCTTCATTTTATGGTACGCCTAGTGAGGATGCATTAATATTCATTAGAGAATTTTATGTCATAGTTCATACTTTTCCATTATCTAGACTTAATGAGGATCAACTAAGAATGAGGTGTTTCCTTTATTCATTGAAAGATAGAGTAAAGGCTTGGTTAATGACCTTGCCTCCTAATTCTTTGAGAAATTAGGATGAAATGTATCAAAAGTTTATGAGTAGATTTTACTCACAGCAAAAGACCAAAGAATTAAGAGCTGAAATTTCTAATTTTTATTAAAAGAATGTTGAATCTTTTCATGAAGCATGGGATCGCTTCAAATCACTTTTATTACAATGCCAGCACCATAGATTCCCACTCCCAATAATCAGCCAATTATTTTATGATGGATTGACCCAACAATATCGATGTATGGTTGATAATGCAGCTGGGGGTGCTATATTAGAAAGGACACCTGATAAGGTTTATGACATCTTTGAGATGTTAGGAGCCAATTCTCAATAAAAGAGTGTGAAGACAAAGAGAGTAGAAGTAAATGAAGTAATAGCTAGTAGTGAGATGACAATGCAATTGGTTGAATTGACTAAGCAAGTTAAGATGCTTACTTCAATAAAAAAAACTCACCAAATAATGAGGTATGTGGTATTTGTAGTATTTATGGTCATTGTGCTAATGTTTGTTCGTCTTTTGATAATTACAGAGTAAATATATATGATCAAATAAATTTAATGGATTCTTACCAACCCATGCATCCTATGAATGACCCTTATTCCAGCACATATAATACAGGTTGGAGAAACTATCTAAATTTTTCTTGGAAATACAATGACCAAAACTCACCATAATTATTGAGAAATAAAAATCAACCTCATTACCAAGACCAATATTCTCAATTCCAAAGGGACTCCAATCCTTTCCTTCAAGATCAAGAACAAACTCTTTGATCTAATGAATAAAGAAAGCCAAGTTTGGAAGAAACACTTCAATAATTTATGATGGCTTCTCATGATAGGATGGAGAGGAATGAGAAAAAGACAGATTCCATTGAGGCTTCACTGAAACGTTTAGAAGCTCAAATGGAACAAATTGTTGAAGAGCTCAATAAAGAGGAAATATCAAGTCAACCTGAACAAGCCAATTCCATTACTACTATTAGAAGAGGTGAGGTTGTCGATAATATTGCTATAGAAACTGAAAGAAATTCTTCTTCTTATGCAGGTACACCTAAAAATGATGTATTAGTGCAAATCAATAAGGATAGCATACAAAAGAAAGAAAAAGTAGAGCCTAGTCTTAGGCTTGAGAAGAAAGAAAAGGAAGCATTTTGTGGACCTGAATTTCATAAGGCAACTCAGCCTTATAGACCCCCTATTCCTTTTCTAAACTAACCAAAAGAGAGCAAAAATGACAAATTTTTTTTTTGAAATATTGAGATGCTCTCTAAAGTTAATACTGACTTACCTTTGTTGGATGTTATCAGGAATAAACTAGCTTATGTAAAATTCCTTAAAGAGTTCAACACCAACAAAAGGCGATATGCGAACAACAAAAAAGTACAAGTAGCAAGTGTAATGCTTCAATATCAATTGCCCCTTAAGATAAAGGATCTTGGTAGCTTCACCATTGATATTACAATAGGTGACAAAAAGGATACAAAAGCCATGTTAGATTTGGGAGCAAGCATCAACTTGATGTCGTATTCGATGTATGAACTACTTGACTTGGGAGAGTTGAAGCCTACCACTATGTCTCTATAATTTGCAGACAGATCGATAAAATATCCTAGAGGTATAGTGGAAGACTTGCTAGTACAAGTAGGTAAGTTAATAATTCCAATTGATTTTGTAGTACTTGACATGGAAAACACACCAGCAGAGGATAAAAAGCAAATCATACTCCTTGGTAGACCTTTCATGGCAACTACTAGAACTGTGGTTGATATACATGATGGAGAACTTCCTATGACAGTTTTAGGAGAAACTATGGAATTTAAAGTGTTTGATTCTCTAACTTTATCTCCTAAATCTACTATTGATAAGTGTTCATATAATTATTTAGATTCTCTTATTTATGAACAATTATATAATGATATTCAATTCTTAATTGACAACAGCTTTCATGACACTTTAGATGTTCGCATTAAAAGTATAAAGCCATACTTGAAAGGAATGACTTATGACGAAGAGGTGGAGTGCGCGGATGAACGCTCACCATGAGCATAATCAGGAATGTCTAGCTATAGACAATAAACTTAGCAATTATATTTTTATTTTTATGTATTTAAAGTTATTATTATTATTATTATTTTAATTTTTTAAATTTATTTTTAATTTTTAATTTTTCTATTTTTTATTTATTTTATGTTTATCTTGTAGGCTTGTATTTGATCCCCAAAAGGTAATATGTCTCTATGAGAAGCAATTAAAGCTCAAAAAAAAAAAAATTGAGCGAGTGATGAGCATAGTTTTACACATATTTGCTTGCATATTATTGCGTATGTTCTTAGCAATTATTGTGCTTTTATTCCCAGATCACCCGTGTTTTGTGTTCTTTTGCATTTCAGGAACATTTATAGGACCATCATCTGTGTTTAAGCAATTATAGATCAATACGTGCGGAAACAGACGAGAATTCATCAAGATCGGACAAGAGCCCGCAATGCATACATTGAGCACGGCCTGGACTCTGGCCGTGCTCAACCATTGACTTTGATTCTTGAAATTTGCACTTTGGGCACGGTTTTCATAGCCACCACGGCCTTCAGCACGGCCCGTGGTGGCCAACAAGGGAGCAACAGCGGCCGTGGTGAAACCCTACTGCCAGTGAGATCCATGATTTCATGCGGCACGGACTTGGCCGTCTGAGTTAAATATATAAGAAAATGAATTTTTCTTAGAAAGGAGAGGGGAAGAATGACATAAAGCCACAGCTGGTTGATTCTGCCGGTATTGAGTGCGAGAGAGAGTTCGCGGAGTAAGAATCCCGGAATCGCAAGGTTCCGAGTGCAAAACCGTAGTGGAAGCAATTCAAGAGGCAGTTTGGGAGATTAATCAAAGTGTAAATCCAGGATTTGGGTACATTCATCCAATTCGAGAGAAAAGGGTGTACATGTTTTATTTTCATTATTCTTTCATTGTAATTGATTTCCTAGATTGTTTTAAACATGAACATGTTTAGCTAGACTGATTTAATCCATTGGGATTTCTTTACTATGTTGGCTTGATATTATATTGTTGGATTATTTGAGTTGGTTTTGTATTCTTCTTATTTCGGTATTAATAAGATTATGCATTATTCATGAGACGTTGTGAATTGTGATGTTTAGATTGCTTTATGAGATTGAGAAATCCGTTTGGCAATTGGAATTTTGAATAACAAGAACTGGTTAATAATCGCTTAGAGATAAGGATAATTAACTAGTCGGATTAAGAATTAACAAAGCTTAATAGAGGCGGATTAAAGCTTAATGCTAATTTAAGAATCAATCGTTAGGAAGAGATTCCAACTTTAGGTTATTAGGTTTAGGAATTCGGTTATCTCGAGAGAGCAGAATTGATTAGAAATAAATCCCACGGGTAGCATAATTAGACTCACCGATCCTTTATCTTTTGTTTGATTGCCAACTAGTTTAGATTCCCTTTGGGTTTGTCTTCTTGTCTTGATTATTTCACTTATCAATTACTCCTGCATCTCCCTTAGAACTTAGCTTGTAGTTAATAGTTAGTTTAGAATTTATTCATCATCCATTTTAGGTTAATATAACAAAGAATAAAGGAGTAACTCTGGGCTTTCGCTTTCCGAGGAATACGACCTTGATACTCGCCATTAGTGCTAGATCGCATCGATAGGTACAACGCCTTAGATTGTAGCTAACACGAGTAGCACCATCGGTGAGCCACGTTGCGGCGGAATTTTCACAGACTGCGCCCGGTGGCGGGGGCGATCACGGGCCGTAGCAGCGTGGCGGAGACAACGGGCGCGGCGTAGCGGTAAGTGGGTCGTGGGACGCTCCGCGAGGAAGCTAGCCGCGGTAGCCCAACAGTGCGTGCTCTGCGAAGCGCGAGAGGGCTGGCCGTGGAAGAGCCGCGGGCAATCACGAAGCGCGGGTCTGCTGCGAGGAGGCCGGTAGTGGCGTGACAAGCCCTCGACCTCACGGGGCAGCCCACGGGCCACTGCCGCGGTAGCGAGCAGTGGCGTCTGAGGCTCGCGGCAGAGGCGGCCAGCGCATGAGCGGGCCCGTAGCGGAAGAAGGCGTGACGCATGGGGTCGCAACTTTGGTTAATCTTTTGCAAAATTTTAAATTTTTCCACTCAGCTTTTTCTTATTGTTCTAAATAAGAGTCGATGAACGAATGCTATTATGTTAAGATTCTTGAACTCTTGAGTTAGTTTTTAACATGTATAAATATGAACTCATGAGTTATTTGTACTTAAATGATCAAGTGTTCATCTTTTGTATGTGGACATGATGAATAGTTTAGCAACATTCGACATAGGTACGATTAGAAGTGTATGATTTAGATTATGATTTCCTTGTTATTAAATTGGCTTCGCTAAGTTTGTGAGATATGATATGGGCAAGCTTAAATCTCTAAGTTTAATAATTCTACTCCACTAATTTTAGTTGCTTAGTAACCGGGGATCTTCATGACCAATATCGATTTTCGCGTAAAAAGGCAATTAAGATTATGAGTATGCAAAGCATCTTGATGTATGTTTTGTTGAGTAACCAGATGCATTCATTACCCATGTTTGTATTTGCGCAAAAAAGCATAACGTCTCAAGAAAGAAAGAAGTACCCCAAGTATCAAAAACTAAAATCCAAAGGGTATAAAGAAAAGAAAAGAAAAAGTATAAGAGCTTCAAAAGCAAGTAATAAATGCCTATTGATCTCTTGTTTTTGAATGAAGATTTTGCCTTTTTGAATAGGGTTATGATAATTTGGATTATGCATCATAGTTGTATCCTTTGAAGATGAGTTAGACTATTTGTTGTGAAACAGGTGTGAAGGATTGGATGCTTGAGTCTTTTAATTAACAATGATTGAGTTTATATTTTTAAAGAAAAATTTTATGACTCAAATGTTCTTGGGTTGACATGATCTTTGTATTAGTGAGATTCTTTTGAATAATATCTTTAAGCTGAGTAGGGATGTTTTTCATAAATTTTGCAAAAGTTAATCCCCAGTTGCTATTTACTTGAGGACAAGTAAAAGTTTAAGTGTGGGGGTATTTGATCAGTCCAAATTATGTATAGATATTTAAGGATATTTTAAAGCTTTAATGATATATTTTTATATATAAAATGATGAAAATATGTGCTTTTGCCTTACTTAAGCTTAATTGTCTATTTTTAGGAATATTAGCAAAAAGAGAAAAATATGGAGCTAAAAGAAGCTTAATGGGACATATTCGTGTCAAGGCCCAAGATTAAGACGCATGGACTACTAATTATAAGGCCCAAGGGATATTTTAGTTATTTTGTATAATTATTAGGATTTATATTAAGAGTTATTTGTGAGATAGTATTTGGTGGAGATTAAGATACTTAAAGTCTTATCTATTAGATAGACTTATATTAATATACTCATCTCTAGAGAGATTTATTTAGAGGAGGACTCTCCACTATATATTTCTCTGCAAAACCCTAAAGAGGAAGAAGGAAGAAGGAGGGGAGTTTTCTCCTACCTGCTCTCTACACCTGCCACCATTATTCTCTCTATAATTCTCTAGAGTTCTTCATAAACACTTTAGTTTTAGTTTTCATTGTTCTTTTAGGATCTAAGGAGCTTTTCAAGAAGCGGAGACTGATAACCAATCTTCTTCCTATTTGAAGAAATTTTAGATCTTGAAGGAGCTTTTTACTTTCTTATTTTTTGTCTTTCTATTTAATACCATGATAATTGGGTTAAATATGTTAGGCTAGTTTTCATAAGTATTTAGTTTAGTCTTTCTACTTTTGTGTGAACCTTGTTATTTATTTATTTAATGAATGATTTCTTTACCTTCATATCTTTATTAGTTTCAGTTATTATTGTTAGTTAACCATCATATTAATTTAGCAATAGTAATTGTTATGAAAATCTTTAGGTTTAAAAGTATTAGAAACATCATCTTTACTTTAATCTATATTGGTATAAGAAACCTAAGTTGCATCATTAGCTTGAGTGATTTAGGGAAAATGCACATCAGCATCTCATTCATTAGATCTAGGCTTAAAATAAAACAAAGAGATTACTAAGTAAATAGCTAGATTAAATACTATTTTTAGCATATAGTTTTAGATCATAAGCATTTGCATTTGCATTACATATTTATTTACTGATTAGTTACTTTACTTTATAGTACGATTTAGAGTGTTTAGATTTACTTTTATTGTTTTGTGTTGATAATTAGTCTTTACAATAAGTGGCCTCATAGTTCCTTGAGGGATCGACCTCGTGGTGAACTTACCCTTACTATAGGAACGGTTCGTGCAATTGCGAGTACTAAAAAAGACACATCAGGTCTCTCTTTTCTGGTTTCCGGTGTTGGTGTTTATAGTGTTAATGGCAACTGCTAAGATTCTTTGTTCTTAAACTTTGTCCATAAGTATTATTTTGTCAAAGTTGTAAATGTCTATAAGTATTGTTTTATCAAAGTTATGAATGCCTCTATTCTTAAAACATTGTCTATATGTCTAGTTAGTGTCTCTTAATTTAAGTTTTTTTTTTCTATTATCTTTGGCCAAGTTGTAATTGATTATTTTATTTTAGTGTTGTTATTAGGCCTTGTAGCATTTACTATATCAAGAGCCTAGGCTTTATGCTTTTAGGGTTTACATTGAATGGTTTTTATCTTGTTATCTTATTATTCATACTTTTCCCTATTGGAAACTAGTTTAAGTTTTATGATTTGTTTTGCTTACTGCCTAATTGTACATTTTCTCTTTATTTTCACATAGTGGCAAATTGTTTAAATTTGGTGGCGACACAATATATATGGATGGGAAATTAAGGTTAAGCTTAGGTTTGATGCTAATAAATTTGATATTTTTGATTTGTGATGAAGTTGAAAAGGTGGAGTGTTACATATGGGAAGATTGCTTATAAGATACCTGGTATGCAATCTTTTGGTAAGTATGAGGAGTTGAAAGATGATGTTTATATCATGGAAGTGATATATTATGTTAGTAATAAATGTGAGATGATTAATATTTACGAGCAAAATTTTTATTTTTAATATAGTTTAATTTAATGTCTAACAAAAATAATAACTTTTAACTATTTATTTTATTTAAAATTTAAAATTAAATTATATAATAATTTAATAATATTAAATAAAAATTAAATGTTTTTAATACGTTTAAATTTTTATAAGACTAAATTATGCTAAAAATAAAAGATATGAACAAGTAAAATAATATTAAATTTATTATTTTAATTAGACACTAAAATTAACTTATGCTATAAATAAATTTTTTATTCTAATTTGATAATATAATTAATTTTGGATGAGTTTGATATTTAATAATAAGTTTAAGGATCAAATTATAATTTTAAATTATCAATTTAGTCTTTCGACTATCGAAAAGAGAGTATAGTAGTTAATTTTATTAAATTCAAGAGAGTTTTGATGTAATAAAAGGATGTAGGAATCAACTTGTGTATTAGATCAAATCTCAAAAACAATTTGTATATTACACCAAACCTCAGGAGGTAAATAGTATTTAACTCATTTTATTATGAGAAAATAATTAGCATATGAAAATGAAAAAAGAAAAAGAAAGAAAGAAAAGTTACAGCTACATGGGTGGCCAAGGAATATCTTCATTGATTTAGGTTGAACCCATAATGGTCTATCAAAGACTTAAATATAATATCACTCTCATTGCATAATTGTTATTTCAAAAAATAAATGAACATATAAAACATCACAAACAAAAATACTAGTATGCTTTGCGTCATATGCTTTACCTTAAGAACTTTTATTCTTTCCAATCAGTTGGATCTTCATACACTCAACTTTTTTAAATTTTTTATGAATTTTATATTACTGACTATTAGCCAATCATTTTTTATTATTTTTTTTATTCATGAGTTTTATATTTCACTTGCTCTTGTAAACTATCCCTTTACTTTTAAGCCTCCAGTCTCAGCATTAATTTCTGATTTAATCATTAAAAAAAAAAAGATAGTCGTCATGCTTGGAAAATATAAAATAATTCAAATTAGTTGTTATTACATACGAAGTTGACTTACCATTCTAACTATTCAATGATAGAATCTTCTTCCTAGATTCTAATATTATGGACCATATTTGTATACGATACTCGTGAGTTACTTAAGCTTTGTGCCATTTTTCGACAGTGATTATGGTGATAGATGTTTTTCAATTAAAGGGTTGATAACATGCTGTCCTTATTCTTTTAGGGTTTCAAATATTTGATTCGGTGATATTTGTTAGTAGTAAAGTGGGTTCCTTGAGTTTATTATTAGAGGATTACATGGATGCCATCTGTTCCTAATGTGGCAATCACTGAAATGAGTTGGACAAGCTTATGCAGGACCATTATCTATGTTATAAAGATTTAGACCCAGTTTAAGTATTTAGTTCAAATTACAAATTTTTTGAAGCTTGTATTTGGAATTGCTAAAATTGAAAGGATAGTTAAATTATAAAAATTAAAAATATCATGATTTAAACTAAAAGTAAGCCTTCACTATAATAAATTATATTATTAAGTGTTTTTTTTTTCTTTACCTTTTGACTTCATTAACATTTATACTTTTATTTAGAGTTTAATAGATATAAACGGATTAAGCGAGTATCCTTTTATTAACTAAGTTCATATATGTAAATGAATTTTTAGTGTGTTAAGTATCCACTTTCTAATTCAATTCAATGAAATTTAAGCCTAGCGGTATAAAAAAATTTAAATTTTATTATATTTTGGTTGTTATATCTAATTTTTTAATTTTGATAAATTTATCTTAAAGTACTAATATTTTGATAATTTTAACCAATTGAGAAGGGTGGCACAAAAGTAAAGAAGTATAAAAATTTGTTAGGATCATCATATTAATTAGGTCTTGTTTGTTATATTTTACTTTTTAGCCATCTTATTTTTATTTACTTTCACTTTTATATATGGTTATTTTATCTTTTGTCTTTTAAAATATACGAGTTGTAAATAAGTTAGGTCGGGTTGACATGATCCAATACGACACGGAAAATTAAATGGGTTATAACGAATTCACGAGTCAATCCGTTACACAATTCATTTTAAGCCGTATTATAAACAGGTCAACCCATTTACTGACCTGGACCTGTTAAGGGTCAACCCTAATTTTTTCTCTATACCTTTTTTTTTCTTTACTGGTGTGTCCTATTGAATTTTTTTCATGGTTGGTGGGCAGTTATGCTCCATCCTCTAATTTAGAGGAGAGTTATGTCAGGCTTTCTATTGCTGAAGAAGACGATAATAGGGTTGTTGTTGGCGATAGTGTTATGAGGTATGTCGATAAGTTGAGTTTAGTTAAACAATTTCTTTATGACAAACAAATTAAATTTAACTTTATGATTAATACAATGGCCTTTGCTTGGAGATCAGTATGGGGAGTCACCATCAAGGATCTAGGGAAACAACCTTATCTTTTCAAGCTTTATCACGAACTGGACAATCCTGGTCTTTTAAACAGAATCATTTGGACCTCAGTAGGATTCAGAGTCATGGGCTCTCGCAATTAGTACCCTTCAACAAGACTATGTTCTGGGTACAAGCCTACAACTTCCTAGCAGGTTTTATGTCTGAACATGGTGCCAAAATTGTTGGGAACTATATCAGAATCTTTGTTGAATCTAGCACTCATAACTTAACTAGTGTTTAAAGGTCCTGTCTTCACGTTTAAGTTGAGCTGGAGGTTACTAAACCTCTCAAACAAAGAATGAAGCTCAAAAAAGAGGAAGAAGATTGGTTTTGGGTAGACCTCAAATACAAAAGATTAACTACTTTCTGATTTGTTTGTGGCATTTTGGGAGACTTTGAATGTTTTTGCTCGAAGATTTTCTTTAATGGGAAACAACATCTAGTTAAGAAACCTTATAGGAATTGGATGTGAGCTCCATCTAGGAGAAATCAACCGCATGGTGGTAAACGGTGGTTGCAGCTAGAAGTGAGTGGCACTAATAATGTTGACTAGCAAAGTTCCGATTATAATAAAAGTGTTTATTCATGGGGTGATAGGGATCAGACAGTCAAAATTGTGGGAGTTAACTCTAAATCTCATGGCATGATTAGTAGCTTCACTCATAAGGAAAGTATCCAAGATCACACTAATATTGATACTATATCACAACCACATTTAGTAGGAAAAGGATGTTCAAATTGTGGTTGACCAAAAAAGGAGGCGTATGGGGTGACCAAATGGATATTTCCAATGGGCTCAGTGGGCTTCATGTGGCTCAAAACTGAGACCATAACATTATAGGGTTATTAGAAAACGAATTAGAGGTGGGATTTGGAGACCAAACTTACCTAACCTATTGAGTGCTATAATATGGAATTGTTGGCGTCAGCCAACCCCGGGGGGTTTAGGTTTTGAAGGACTTGATTCGGCTTAAAAGGCCTTGTATAATAAATCTTAGTGAGACTTTTGTAGGCTGATAGAATGAAAAGGATTCAAGCCCAATTGGGGTATGATGGCTTGCATGTAGTAGGTATGAAAGCCATAGTGAAATTTAGCCATGTTATGGAAGGATAAAGAAATTGTTACAGTCTTGGGCTCTAATAATATTTTTATTGATGTACAAGTAAAAATAGATTAGCTTGGCATGTGGAGATCGTTGGTTAATATGAAGCCTACGGTAGAAATAGGAGGAGGAGTTCATGGTCTTTGTTGCATCATCTAGCAACTCTCTCATCCCTCCCTTAGTGTATAATAGGAGATTTTAACGACTTGATGTCGCAACTAGAAAAAAGAGGAGGCACTTCATATCCCTAATGGCTAATTAATGGGTTTACTGAAGCTATTATTGACTGCAATATGTTTGATATGGATATTAGATCACTTAGGAGAGATCAAGAGGGTTTAGTCGGGTGGGCGGAGTCTTTCTAAATAAGGCTTGGCAACATCTTTCTAAATGCTATTGAGTCTTCCTCTTAAGACCACTTACCTTTGTTCCTTTATCTTAAGCAACTTTTTTCATCCTTAATTTTAGGCCTTTTTGTTTTGAAAACATATGGCTTAAGGAGTGTGACTTTAAGGATATGGTGGCTTGGTGCTGGAATAACTCTCATTCTTATAAGTTTCAAGGAAAGCTTGAGATGTGAGGATTGGAGCTTTCCAAATGGGGAGGAGCTATGGTGTGTGACTTTTGAAATAGGATCAAGAAGTGTAAAGAGAGAATGGGTGTTTTACAAAATTGTAGGGATCGACTAGGGGTCAAAACTATAATCGTGCTCATTTTGATTATTTCATTGTACTATGATATCAAGAGACCATTGGCAATAAAAGGCAAAGCAATTCTGGCTAAAAGAAGGTAATGCTAATACAAAATTTTCCATTCTTTTATCTTTGTCAAAAAGAAAAAGAATCAGATTCGTAGGTTTAAGGATGCCTCGCGTTTTTGGTAATCAAAGGATGAGGATCTATAGCATATGGTATTGGACTATTTTAATTAATTATTTGTATCTAATGGTTATGTTAGTTGGCCATTCTTTAATTATGTCCAAAAGAGGGTTCCTCAGCTTCAAAACGAGTTATTGATGGTTCTCATTGATGGTCAAAATGTAAAAGGTCAAAATGACATGTTTGATATGAATCCTAGACAAGTCCCTGGTTAGGCCAGTATGAATCACGCCTTTTGATAAGCATTTGTGTAGCTAAAATCTAAGGCGTTGAACCTATCGATGGAGACTAGCACAAATGGTTTTAGTATCGAGGTCATTTTCTCGGGAAAGGGATGATCCCTAGACCCTCTGCAGCGTCTTATAA